>NC_081769.1:12894609-13197109 GCF_963082965.1 Carassius carassius
ATATATATATATATATATATAAATATATATATATATAAATATATATATAAATATATATATATATATAAATATATATAAATATATATATATATATAAATATATGTATAAATATATAAATATATGTATATATATATATATATATATATATGTATATATATATATATATATATATATATATATATATATATATATATATATATATATATATATATGTATATATAATCATCTGACCTGTTAACATATATACATTTTAAATAATTCTTACACAAACTGTTTGTTTTGTGTTAGAATTTTGTGGAATTAAGTCTGTGCTCTCTATAAATCCATACACTGAGAACATGCAGTCCACCAAAAAAAAAAAGAAGATAAATAAACAGATAATAAAGATAATGTAAACAGTTGATGAGGATGATAACAATGCATTAATTCCTACAATGGGCACTGTTTCAATTTTGTCAATATTCTGAATAACAAAAGGACAATTTCTGATTACTGACTTTAATGGCATTATTGAAGGCAGTTATAAATACGAATCCCTAGAAATAACAATAAGATACATTAAATGCCCAACTTTTCATTTGTAACAAAAGTGAGATTCTCTTTAACAAAATATGGAATACAGTACTGCTAAAATACATTACAGAAAAATTGTTATACAATACTTGTAATAGACTGTCATCATGATCAATACCGTATCATTAAATAAACCAGGGTAATACATTTTCATTTTAAAAATAAAAATACGAGGCAGCCATATGTAACTAAATGCATCACTCAAATACATGAGAGCATGATCTGTTGTTCATTGGGCACACACTCCATCTCCAATCTCCTTCATGTTCATACAGATGATGTACATATCTCAGTGGTGGATTCAACACAGCTTTCAGTTTCGTGATCCAAATAAATGGCCGACACTTATTGAAACAAATAGAGCTGCAAGGCAAGAAAGACGAGAAAATAGAGAGTGTGAGGAAAAATTAAGTACTGATGATACTTCGGTACATAAGCATGCAGGACTCAACTAAAAGGACTGTCTGATGGCAAGGGTCAGTATGAAAGACTCTTGTAACTGTTGACGTAATTGTCACTGGGCCAATTGGCCAATGCTGCGCCATCATGAAAGTTTGTCATTTGCTTGTGTTTTTAAGTATTGCCAGCCAGTTTAAAAATGTAAGCAATTAGATAAAATATTAGTAACTGACTTGTGAAAAAGGAGCAACTGTGTGACACAGCAGTAACACGTGATACATGTCTAACTGGTATATCAGCTGTGTTGTATCAGCTTGTGTAAGGGAGGTGAAATGATGTGGTTTAAAGACTTGACTGACACTCATGCATATTTTCACACTTATACTTCACACATACAAACATTCACACCTGGTCAGAATGGTTGGTACCCTTGGTAAATATAATCAAAGAGGGCTGTGAAAATAAATCTGCATTGTTAATCCTTTTGATCTTTTATTTTAAAATATTGCAAAAATCTAACCTTTCATTGGAGAATGAGAATTTAAACTGGGGGAAATCTCATTATGATTTTTTTTTCTCAAATACACATTGAACACAATTACTGGTACCATTAGAAACTAAAATAAATCTGAAATATATTCCCATTTATATTTTCAGCATACCAGAGTGATTATGAACATGAAATTATCTAGCCATGGCTTCCTGTTTCACAGGAATATAAATAGGAAAAACAAAGGCTAAATTCCCTTAATCACCCAACACACAATGAGAAAAACCAAAGAATATATTTCTGATGTGCAGCAAAAGATAACTGAGCTTCACAAATTAGAAAGTGACTTTAAGGAAAGAGCAGTGAAAAGTCGAATTTCCTCCATCGGGGCAATAATTAAGAAGTTCCAATCAACAGAAAATTTTACAAATCTGCCTGGATGAGAACGAGTGTCTATATCGTCCTAATGCATGATGGGGAGGAGAATCTGGGTGGCTTAAAGGGTTAGTTCACCCAATAATCAAAATTATGTCATTAATAACTCACCCTCATGTCGTTCCAAACCAGTGAGACCTCTGTTCATCTTCGGAACACAGTTTAAGATATTTTAGATTTAGTCAGAGAGCTCTCAGTCCCTCCATTGAAACTGTGTGTACGGTATACTGTCCATGTCCAGAAATGTAAGAAAAACATCATCAAAGTAGTCCATGTGACATCAGAGGGTCAGTTAGAATATTTTGAAGCATCAAAAATACATTTTGGTCCAAAAATAGCAAAAACTACGACTTTATTCAGCATTGTCTTCTCTTCCGGGTCTGTTGACTGACCCAATTCTAACTGACTCTCTGATGTCACATGGACTACTTTGAAGATGTGTTTATTACCTTTCTGGACATGGACAGTATACCGTACACACAGCTTCAATGGAGGGACTGAGAGCTCTCTTAAACCTGAACCTTATAGAAAATGAGTGTGGTGACCTGAAGAGGAGAAGCTGGGAATCTGAAGGATCTGGAGTGATTCTGGATGAAGGAATGGTCTCTGATCTCTTGTCAGGTGTTCTCTAACCTCATCATGCATAATAGGAGAAAACGCAAAGCTGTTGTTTTGGCAAATGGAGGTTTAAAAAACTATTGAATAAAAGGGTGCCGGGTAATTGTGGCCAGTGTGTATTAGAGAAAAACTGTTATTTCATAATTATATTTCCCCCCATTTTAAATTCCTATCTTCCAATGAAAGGTTAGATTTTTGTGAATAAATAAAAAAGATCAAAAGGATGAGCAATGCAGATTTATTTTCACAGCCTTCTTTGATTATATTTACCAATAGGTACCAACAATTCTGACCACGTGTGTACATGATATTGGTTTGTGTATTTGTGTTATCTACCTGTGGCTTCCGTGTAGAGTTTGGACTCATCAGTGCTGGTCACTTTGCAAGTGATGTGTGTTTTCCTCCTCTCTATTCGATCCAGAGAACTGTGGATTAAAACCACACTACCCAGAGGCATTGGACTGTACGAGAGAACAGAGTTCATCAGGTGGGATCACAGATGATCCAAGCCAGCGTCAACATTAATGGTAACTGTATTTGAAAGACTTGAGTACTGAAACATTATCTCACCTGCGGTAGTCTATGTTGAGACTGGCAGTCATAACTGGTCCTGAGAGGAAACCGGCAAGAGTACCAGTCACTGTGTCAATCATGGTGGCTATGGCTCCACCATGTACATGCCTGCCACACGGGAAACAGATGTAACATCATCTCCTGTTCTCCCATTCTTTATCAATGAAAATGTGGGATACAATTCCAGGTATATTTTACACAGAGAATAGAGCAGCTCCTTACCCAGGTGCACCTTCTAGTAAACATCCTGCCTGAAAGACACAAACACATCTCTTCTCCTCCTTATTGACAAACACCACATACTCAAATGTGGCGCCTTGCTCTTTAATATTTCTCGTGAAAAGTCGAGCTTTGGCCTGGATCAGTTTGCTGAGGTGAATGCCGCCTACGGGGACAGAAACAATGTGATATTCACTATTACACTAAATTGCATTATCAAACCATTGATTTCACTAATAACAGTGACTAGGAGAAACTATGCAAATACATATTAATCACTTACCAGTAGCATATTTAATGGAACGGTTGTAGCTGGGCAACTTCCTCCACGACCCCCTTTTTTCCTCACCATTTTCAATGTCAGTGTCACACAGAGCATTATAGTGGTCATAAACCTTGTGCATCTCTGGACTCCATGAGGAGTTGGGCTGGCTGAAGTCTCGTGGCTGAGATGAGAACGGCCACAGTGACACCGTCTGGACAAAGAGTGACATTAAAATACTATTCTTATATATGTGACCCTGGACCATGAAACCAGTCATAAGGTATATTTATAGTAATAGCCAACAATACTGTCACATCTCCAGCTGGAGTGCCCATGAGCTCCTCTAGAAGGCACTCCATTCTGTACCTTGCCATTCACTCAGGACTCCATTTCCCATAATCCTTTGCCCGGACTCATCAGTACTCATTAACAGTTCACAACTGCCTCATATTAGTAGGACTATAAGAATAACACAAACATGCTCTCTCTTCGCTGGTGATTGCATGTTTAGCCTCGTGTTGTCTTTCCTTCTGTGTTATCATGTTTTGATCCTGGACTATTTCCTTGTTTGCGATCCTTTCTGCCTGCACTGACCTTCTCCTGTTTGACTGGATCATTATTTTGCCTTGTCTCTGCTGTTGTTGTGTTGACCCTGCCTGTTTCTACTACTCTCTCTGAAATAAAGCTTGCACTCGGATTCCCACTTCGTCGTCACGACTCCTCCTTTGTTACAAATACACTGTATGGGTCAAAATTATAGATTTTTATTTTATGTCAAAAATCATTAGGATATTAAGTAAAGATCATGTTCCATGAAGATATTTTGTAAATTTTCTACTGTAAATATATGAAAACTTAAATTTTAATGCAAAAGTAATATAAATGCAAAAGTAATAAGCATTGTTAGGACAACTTCAAAGGCAATTTTCTTAATATTTACATTTTTTGCACCGTCAGATTCCAGATTTTCAAATAGTTGTTTCTCGGCTAAATATTCTCTTATCCAAACAAACCATACATTAATGGAAAGCTTATTTATTTATTAATTAATTTGTTTTTGTTTTTAACAATAAGCTTTCCATTTATAATATTCCATAATATGTATACATCTAAATTTTAAAATATTGACCCTTATGACTGGTTTTGTGGTCCAGGATCATATATACAGCATTATTCTATATTATTAATATATACTATTCTTCAGTGTTATTACCTAAAACTAAAATTGTAAAAAAAAATTAAAAAAAAAAAAAAATTGTTCATTTAAATTAAGCTGAAAAAAAGAAAAGAAAAAATAGATTAACGATACAAAAATTTTATTGGCTAGTAACTGAAGTTTAAGTGCTAAAATTACTAAAACTGAAATAATAATAATAAATGAAAGGCTAAACAGTATTTTTTATTAATTTAAATAAAACTTACTTTAAAAATTTAAATGAACATTTTAAATACAGTCTTGTAACTAAATTAAATTTAAAGTAAATTAACAGTAAATGAAAAAAAAAATGAAAGTAGGAAACTAAAATTACTGAAACTGAGAAAAAAACATAAAAAACATAACAAATATTATAAAATAATATTATTATAAAGTATTTTAAACATTATTCATTTAAAATATTAATACATATATTTCAAAACACAACCACACGATGTTTGATTACTGGCATTAGTGAAGGCAGTTATAAATGTGTTATTATTCCTAAACAATAACAATTAGATCATTTAATGTAATATATATATTATATATATATATAAATAAAATGTTACTAAATACTAAAAAAAACTGTCTGGAGTGGAGTACAGTAGCCTGGTAAGATTGCTTTTTTTTCATTTATGTATTTATTTTATAATTAGGCTAGTTGAAAATACAACAAAATTTTAATTAAAAAAAAAAAAAAAAAGATTTTCCTAAACGTGAATGTAACCATCCCTTCATAGCAGCACACTACACACAAGACCTGTCTATTAATAAAACTAGAGAATGAATGTGAATTCACAGCAAGATAAAGCCAGTGAAAGAATGTCTCGTTTACCGAGATGTGTCTGGTGTTGTGAGGCGAGGTCTGCAGGTGTCTGAGGGTCTCTTCAGAGAGCAGCTGCTGGAGACGGAGCCCCTTCATCCCTCCAGAGATCAGAAGTCTCCTCATCACTGAGAGTCCTAACATGATGACTGCAAACCAGAGTCACTTCAGACCAAATACGTCTTACTCTTCTGGGCAGAATAAAATCCTTAGTGTCGTATTGCTACAAATGAATATGACCTTCTTGAAAAAGTTACATGATGCAACTAACTGAAGTCATTTCCACCTCCCATATTTCCACACACGCTGACTGACAGGTCTTTTTCATCTAAAAACTGAAAAACGATGGAAAATATATGAAAGAAAGCCTTTATCAAATCAATTAATTATCGATAGAATGCTGTATAAAAAGACATCCAGTTTTAAGGTGAAAATACAAGACCAGCCGGTGAACAGAACAGTCTGTGACTTTCACGAATGTCTTCGGTGATTGGCCAGTTCTTGCACGCGGAGTGGAAACGCGTGTCATTATAACCACGTGACGCAGATTCCTACGTCTGATTGGTGGATGAACTATTACAACATCCTGTGTGTCTGTTGCCACAGCAACTTTGTAGTTCCGCTCACTCTTCACTCTTTGCTGGAATTTACTTTTTGTAATTTGTAAATTTATCTGCCTGTGACGCACAATCATGTTTGGGCGAGAGGCGCGGCGTTCAACAAACACGTTTGTGCAGAGAGAGGTGGACAGAATAAGGGTACAGAGATTCTGTTCATCTTTCATAACTAACGTTACATAGGACCAATGCTTAGTAGGACGTTAGTAGTAAAATAAAAATAACAATAA
The DNA here is from genome assembly GCF_963082965.1 of Carassius carassius. NCBI lineage: Eukaryota > Metazoa > Chordata > Actinopteri > Cypriniformes > Cyprinidae > Carassius > Carassius carassius. The sequence goes on from NC_081769.1 coordinate 12,901,050, forward strand.
TAATAATGATTTTGTTTTATTTTTGAAAGATCATGTGACACAACACATTTAATATATTTTTAGAGACATTTTAAAATATATGAAAATCTAAAAACGTTGTTTTAAATTGTAATTATATTTTGCAATATTACTTTTTATTAAATGAACGCAATCCGGTGAGCAAACGTTTGAACGGTATGTAACATAGCCTATAATTAAATGTTAAAAAATGTTAATAAAGTTGTATATGATGAACAAATCTTCCCCTGGAGTTCCTGCACAGACTCTCAGGTTTAAATCCATATTTTTACGGCTTTCTTTTTCTAATAGAAAGATGAAGATATGGCTGACAGAACTGCTGAGCTGGACAGGTGTGCTTAATGTTGCGCTGCACTTTTAAAGTGTTCATCACATTTAAAAAAAAGAAACATTATGACACGAAATGATCTAGTTTAAAGCCTTTGCTTTTAGAGTTGCAGCAGTGAATATGTCCCGCACTGATACTATCTTCTTGTTCCAGAATCAATAGAGTGATACTGAAAGCTGAATTTGAGTGCCTTGGCCTTAATTACTATGAAAAGGCCCTGAAACGCAGAGAGAGGATCCAACAGAGAGAGATGGAGTTGTGGAACAGCTCTCTCACTATGGTCAGTGCAGACATTAATACAAATCAATGCGACTTTCCTGAAAATATCTGAAAAAAAATCTACATTTGTAATATATGAAGCAAATAAGTGTAAAATGACTCTTTATGATACAGGTTCATTAATAACTGTTTATTTAGTTGCAATAGCAGTATATCTTCAGTAGGGGGTGGTGTAAGAACACGAGCGTAAAAGCAAATTGAAACGGAGAAATACGACTGTTCTGTCGGATCTTCGAAATTCATTGGTGTCTTTTTAGACAGCCAAATTTTAACAGCCACAGACTCCTCGTAATAATTTGAAGTAATGCAGGTTTATTTAGGTTTATTTAGTTCTGCTATAGAGGAAGACATAACTCCTGCTCTAGACTGCAGAGCAGACACAAACCTGTCGCAATGATCAAACAGTTGTATAATTCAAACAGCAGGTGTCAAATGATTAATTATGCTCGGAAATGATGATTATTTGAATGCCACAAGGAAGTTAGTCCTGACAGTCCTGATTTCGTAACAAACAGAGTTATCTCGAGGGCAGCTCGTCCTTATTGTAGCAATCTAGACAGCAAACTAACAAAACAACTGAAAGAGAGAACTGGAACAAGTAACTGAAATGGTGATTGTACCAAATTTGAGTTCTTGTCGAACTGCTGATGTGCGTTTTTAAGGTTTATGCATTTCAAATGTACACTATGGACAAAAGTATCAGGACACCCCCTTCTTTAGAACAGAAAAAGACACTTCCAATATCAATATTTATCAATACAAACAAAAATGTTCCCAGAGAGCTGGAAAACAGCAATAATTACACCGATCTATAAATCGGGTGAAAAGGATATAGCAAGCAATTATAGGCCTATTGCTATCCTTCCTGTAGTATCAAAAGTTCTGGAAAAGATTGTTGCCGAGCAATTAGTGGAACATTTAGAGTCCAACCAGCTGCTTTATCCACTGCAGTTTGGATTTAGAGACAAACATTCCACCGAAACAGCAAACTGTTATTTACTCGACAAAATTAATGGATTCACTGGATGAAGGAAATGTTGTAGGGGCAGTGTTCTTGGACCTAAAAAGGCCTTTGACAATGTTAATCACAGTATTTTATTACAAAATTAAATCAATTTTAAATGTCCTCTGAATCTTTGCAGTGGTTTAGGTCTTACTTGGGCGGAAGACAGCAATGTGTTAGGGTTAATGGGATGAAGTCATCTCTGCAAGCCAACAACATGGGAGTACCGCAAGGGTCCGTACTTGCCCCATTGTTGTTTACAATGTACATAAATGACCTACCAAAATGCTGTCCGGGCATAAACTGTCAGATGTATGCCGACGACACTGTGGTCCATGTTTCCGCTAAAACATCCAGTCTGGCAGGTGAACACCTGACAAAAGCATTAAATAATATCTCTAAATGGCTCGAGTTATCCCATTTATCTCTTAATGTTAAGAAAACAGTCTCCATGTGTTTCTCCATAAGAAATAGGCCTATAAGCGATATATTTTTGTGGTTCAGATAAAAAATGAAGTAATAGAAGTAGTAAATGAAGTCAAGTACCTTGGGATTATTCTGGATAACAATTTAAAATTTGATAATCATATTAAGTACATCTGCAAAAAGGTCAAACCTAATATAAACTGTTTTCGCATTATAAGAAGGGATTTGTCTCGTCACACTGCAAAACTATACATGCACGCAATGATATTATCACATCTATCATATTGCGTTACATCATGGGCACAAGCATCCCCATCCAAACTAAAACCTATTTTCTCAATTTACAAACAGACAATAAAAATTATGGACCGGAAACCTATGAGATGGCATCATTGTGATGTTTTAAGAAAGCATAAGCTTTTAGGCTTTGACAGTTTTATTGATTTTAATTATATTAAATTGGTCTATAAATGCTTAAATAATCATGTTTCACCACTGTTTTCTAAATTAGTCTGTAGGCGTCAAAGCTCTCATAGGGCGGACACACGAGCCGCTGTCAGAGGTGACTGCCTAGTCCCAAAGTGCAAGACCTCTTTTGGTCAGTCTGCTTTCTCTGTAAAGGGGCCAAAACTCTGGAATGCTTTACCCACTAATTTAAAACTAGAGACTGATGGCAATGCTTTTAACAGAGGTCTGAAACAATGGCTAAAAACTAAACAACAATGCTCGCATGTATAACCTACAACTAAGATACTCTCTGATTCTGATGCTTTGCTGTATTTTATTTTTATTTATTTATTTATTTATTATAATTTTTTTTTTTTTTTTTGGTATTGTTGTTATCACTTTTGTTATTAGTCTTGTTATTGTATTTTCTTCCTAAAAGCCTCTCGTGGACAGGTGTTGAAAATTAGCATTTATGCTATAACACTAAAACCAAGCATATGGTTCGTCCAATGTAATTGTATGTCCATGTCAAATAAAGAGATAAATAAAATAATAAAACTGTGGCAACAAAGATGGAAACAACATTTTAAGTATTTAAAAACTAATTTGCAATATCAGCAGCAAGGTTTTTTTTTTTTTTTTTTTTTTTTTTTGTATGTGTCTAAAATGACTGTACCCATACAAGTCATTGGTGTTTGGTGATGAGTTTTTGGCTCAAGACCTGCATTAAAAGTCACACCAGTCCAGTTCTTCCACACTGACTCAATCAGTCATTTCTGTTTAAACTTTGCCTTATACAAAGAGGCATTGTCATGTTTGTACAGAACAAGCTCCTGTCCAAACTGTTTCTATAAAACTAGAAGCACACAATTCACCAGAATATCATTTTATGCTTAAACATTAATATTTGTACTCACGGAAATGACTAAAGTAGTCAAACCTGTTCATTAGAAGGGTGCGTCCCGATACTTTTGTCCATATAGTGTATGACAAATTGCCATTTGAACTGTAAATAAATAAATAAATACATATGCTAGTTAACTATAAATGTGAAATATTGTTCAAATAAATAAGTGCATTTACCTTTAAACCTTTAAAACAAAAATCAAATATACAGTTTAGGTAATGGCAACTATTATATAATAATACTTAATAATATCATATAAAATTGGTTTAAATGTTTTATTATTGTTATTATGTTTTGTATCGTTTCATATTTGTTATGGGACTTGTTTCCATTCATTCTATATCCCACAGTCAGTTTAATAATAACTCAAATGTCAGTATTTGTCGGGTTTGTAGTGAATTTGCCTTTAGTCATCATGTCACAAAAGCTCCATTATATGCCACACCTCCTCAGTAGTTGTTTCAGCATGTTGTGTGGTATTTGCTTTAAAAGAAGATTCAAATTTTGCTTTGACTTGTAAATGTGGTTGATAGTGATGGCAGTAGGTAAAGGTTGTTATATCCTGAATGGTGTTGTTACAGGTCCGGAGAGAAGCGTTACGCAGGATGCTGGAGCAGGAGAGACATCTGCACGTCAGAGAGCTCAACAAGATTGGCCTGGCCATTTATCAACAAAGAACATAAACCATTAAAACACATTCCAATGCTGAGCCTTCACACTCACTGCTTTATAACAAGGGACTGTACAAATGAGTCCTTTCTACAGTTATTTTATCCTTAAGTTTTCAACTGCTGTGATCGCTGGAAACCTTGCATTAAGCTCTTGTTTGTTTCTTATTTATTATTTTTTTATTAGGCCTATTATAATAACATTGATAGTGCTATTTTTGTAGAAAGTATCGTCCATTTTTTTTTTTCCATTTCTTTGATCTATATAAAATGCAAATATTTATTTAAAATCATTTGTAAACGTCACTTTTGATCAATTTAATGCAAACGTAATGAATATTAACTTCTAGAAAAAAAAAGAAAAAAAGACTTACTAACCCCAAACTTTTGAATGCATAATCCTGTCATTATAAAACTCATAATATAATTTATTCTTATAAATTAATCATTCATTTTACTCACTGCAAAAATCATAGAAAAGACTTAATAAAAGGCTAAATCCTGAGCAAACACTAATAACAATTAGTAAAAAGACAAATTAAAACCAATTGCCCCAAATCATGTTTGTTTATATATTTCTTTATTTGTATTATTATTATTTTTTCAAGGAATTAATTTATGATACATTTGAAAAACTGTATGGCCATGTAGATCTTTCTGGTTTTAAGAATCAGGAATTACTGGTTTCTGTTGTGGCTGTTGCAAAGTCTTTTGTTTCTTTTATAAGGAAGGGTAAACACTGTTCACATTAGAACAAGTTTGTGTGTCCCGTTCTAAATATACACAATTAAATTAGCAACTATAAATAAAGATAATATAATTTGTACTGTAAACATGCACAGGCTCCCAGCAGAAACCTTACTGCATTAAGCATCTTCTTCAGTTATAAAATTAAAGGGTAAATTTTAAAAACCTTAAAGAGTGACTCAAAGGACTTTCAATAGAGACTGACTAGAAATGGCATGAATGTGGATAAACAGGTTAACAAAACTGAAGAATGTGGCACTTTTGCACCTAGACAAATACACAGTCTAGCTCACAATACAAGTAACTGCTAAAAAATTACATTAAATCTGACAAATACATGACAAAGACTAATGGCTGTTCAAACTACATTACCTTTAACATTCTGACAATAAAACTTCATTCATTATCTAGTCTACCTTCTTTTTTTTTTCTTCTTTTTTTTATAAACCAGAACAGACACACCCCATTCTCCAACCCTCACAGATCCAGTCTGGCCAATTTTGTGCAGAACAGAACACTACACACCTAACCCTCCAAGGAATCTTTATTTTAAGACATAGATAATTGCTCAAGTGATATGATGCAATACAAACAAAAAAACACCACTCAAGGTTGAGTTAACAAAGTCAAAAGAGCAGTGTGAAGAAAAAAGTATGCACAGTTCCATTCCCATTTTTCCTGAGCACTCCAAGTTCATTCACAAAGCTCCTTCAAATTGTACCTGCACACAACTTCCTGTAAACAGACGAGAAAAAAGACTTTCAGATTTGTGGCCTTTGACATTAAAAACAACATAACTATGGACCCTTTTCCCATTTCTAGGGTTCTACTTCTAAAGTGGTGAACGGAAACAAAGCAAAAATGCTAACGTGTATGAAACTTTCCACAGGAGAAAAAATATATATTGAGAGCTTGATTCATGTTGTCAGAAGAGTGAAAGAAAAGGATTTGTCGCCACACTCTCATAAAAAGTGTATTTACGGCCAAGTTAAGGTTGCTCTGTGCTTGCACTGAATTCTGTGTAAATGCACAATAATGCATAAATGCCAGACTAAATTATGCTTGCTCAGACCCAATTCAGGCCCTGGTATCAAATTATACAGTTATGCAGTAATTGCAGTGAATATGCATTAATGCTTCTTTTTTAAGCAGCATTACACGTCGTGTAAATACACCTAAAAGCCACTTCTCTGCCACCTTTTCAGTGTAAATTTGGCATTAGAAACACTCGTGCCTGATTTACACAGCAAAGGTGGTATAAATGTATTTACAATGATATTACAGAGTGAACTGGGTCTGAGCTGGCACATTTTAGGCTGTATTACATTTTTACACTGACATTTGAGCATGCACAGAGAAGCCCTAACTCTTAACTCTTAGTTTTCTAAAATTGTAGGTAATTAGAGGCTAATTATTATAATTTTTTTTAAGTATAGTGTTATAAATTGACATTACTTTTAAAAAATGTCAATGACTTTGAAAATTAGGTCAATTAGGGTTCATTTAGGTTACCATCATATTCAAAGGAATAAATTCATATCAACCACTCTTACTTTGGCTCTTCCAGTGTCGGATCCACATATTTGCAGATCTTCAAATCTCTCTGTAGAATTTGCTGTTTCAGACCCTCAATCTCCTCCACAGCTTTCTTCTCCTCAGCTTCTTGGTTTTCTTCAGAACAACATGCAAGACGAAAATGACACGGCAATGAGCATTAATATCCACACATCTTCATTCCAATGAAACCCTAGAAGCAAGAGGAACTCATATTTACCCTTTAGTTTCTGGAGTAAGTCTTTCGCTTCGATGCTCTGCTTCTCTAATTTACCCTGAGAAAGGAAGAGACAGAAGAAGACTGTGTGAGAGCACGCGCATGCTTAAGGGTTATGCAGCATGGACAGATGAAACTGGAACACAGTGCTCAGTTTAACAGAGAGCACAGTAATGGACCTGTCACAACACTTGATTTGCATAAAAGCAGGCAAATATCCACCGCAGGAATGTAATACAAGAAATACAAATAATCTCAGATTGCATGTTTCAACATGTTTCATCATGAGACTCAGAGATATTATTACAATTCATTCATCAATAATGTTTTTCTATTTAATAGAATTAAAAATGCCATTTATTCCTGTGATTTTAGCAGCTATTTCTCCAGTCCTCAGTGTCTTATTACTATCAGTGTTGAAAACAGCTGTCCTGACCCAAAACTTTAAAACGCTGATGCATGCGAGGGATTAAATTAACATACTGTAATACTAATATTTCTTTTTTTTTTTTAATACTTCCTGATCTTCTGTCTTTTGGTTCTTATGGAAACCTGCAAAACTGGATATACAATGTTCTGTCTCCTCCTGGTACAGAAAGAGCAATGGAATGTGTTAATGCGTTTATATCTCCGTTTATACCGCGGTTACATCCCAAAACTGGATAATGTTGCAGTTTCATAAATAAATATGATCATATAGAGTGCAAATATAAACATACTTTGCCATAAAGTAAATCTTGGGGGTAAAATTGTGTTTCTAAAACACTGTTTAATGCTTATGCTTTTAGGTGAATGAATAATTAAAGCATGTAACATTTCTATGGAGTTTAATTTATATGAATCAAGTTTTTCCATCATTTTGAATTCACTTGTTCATTTTTAACAGTCCTGTATTTTGACCAAATAAATAAGTAAAAGTACAAATACTACATGCAATATTTAATTTAATAATATGTGCAAGCCACAAGTACACTCAGTGTTTTTTTTTTGGGGGGGGGGGGGATTAAGCAAAGGTGCAACAAATGAGAGTAGAGACACTGATAATGTTGCAAATTATTTCTAGTTTAAAAAGTTATATTCATCAAAAATAAAAAACAGAAAGAAAAGAATCCTGATAAAAATACAGCACAGCTGTTTTCAACATTGAAAATAATAAGAAATGTTGAGTATACCAAATCAGCATTTTTATCACTGAAGACTGGAATACTGGCTTTGCCATGCTGGAAATTATTACATTTGTAAATGTATAAAAAATTTGAAAAAATAAGCTATTTTTAAATTGCAATAATATTTAACAATATTACAGAATTTACTGTATTTTTGATCAAATATGTGCAGCCTTGATAAGCATAAGAAACCCATAAAAAATCAGTTCAACTCCAAACTTATTGTGTAAAAATGTATATTAAAATGAATTGGAATATAGCAGGATGTAATGTGAAATATAGCATGTCACGCTGCAGGACAACATCAACAAAAGTATTTTGTGTCACCTGTACTCTCATATCAAAGACAAAAGAGCTGTATGTGAAGGGATCGATCTCAAATTACTGAATTAAAATGCATCAACTCTTGATTTAAATCAATGGAAAGAGAATCACTTATTCACACTACCTTCTCAGCATTGCAGGTGCCTAGTTCCTTTTCAGAATTGGCATTGCCTGTCTTTATGTCGTCCTTCTGTTTTTTAAGCTGATCCCTCTGTGTGATCAGAGGATTAAGATTTTTATTCAATTCTTCCACTTTCGTCTTGGCTGCCATGATCCCATCCTCCTTCAGCTTCAGCTGTCGATCAGAAACTGCAATGCGTGTTTTGAGGTCACGAATGTGGATCTCCTGCTGTACGGCCTGGTAGATTATAATAAGCAGCGCACATAAGGCCAGAAAAACCATTGCCGATATGGCTCTCATCCTGAGGGAAGAAGAAAAGGGTAGAGCAGATGAAAGGAGTTCCTCCGGGAAAAGTTGATTTTGTTTTCTTTCTCTTTCTCTGGCGTGCTACTTGGTTCTCATGGCAGCAGCGTCTATACTGTTGACTGAATCCAACTTGACTCCCTGTCCTGTCTTCCTGAAAACCTATTGCTTTAAGACAGCGACAGGTAAGCCTGCTTTACCTGTCTGGGGTTAAACAAACTAATGTGTGTGCGCGAGAGAGAGAGAGAGAGAGAGAGAGAGTGAATCTTCCACTTCCTTGATACTGTTGCTGTGATCTCTGACCAACTTTTCCACTCTCTCCTCCTCCTTTGTTTTGTCAAATCAGCTAAAACAATATAGCAGAATACATACAAAAAAAACTTTTCTCTGGTGTTTCTTCCAATTAAAGAATGTAACAAGTAGTCCTTCTTTATCTCTTACACAGACTAGCAGACTTTAGGTTTACAGGTGTGGCATTATAATACTCATCAAAATTGGTCAATCATTAGCCTACAATGTGGTTAAACAGGATGGACCGGGATATTCTTATTTGCATGAACTAAAGAACATGTCATGAAAGTGTATGTCGTCTGAGCATCGAAACCCCTTGTTTTTCCCCCCAGCCACGTTTATCAGGTGCTCACCTGCTGCGTTGAGGTTTCATTACTTTATTGTGAAGGCTTGGCTCGACAGTTGTCAAAATGAATTTCTTTCCATCATTGTACTTGGATTTCAATTCAAGTGTCAAGTTTCAAGCGTGCCACGGCTAAATTGAATTTTTTCCATGTCTGACAATATAGCGACGTGATGATATACCGGTTCACTGAACTTATAAAAAATAAAACTTATAGATGTTTGATGAGAACCTCAGCTCGATGGCACTTACATACAACAAACACCAGTTTTATGTGTAAAGAAAAGTGATAAAAAGAAATAGCTTAAAAACCCCTTTAACTGTAGCCTAAGCAAAATACGAGTTTTGAACCTGGCTTTAGCAAATGTTCAAATTTCTGGTTTGGAAGTGTATGCAAATTAGTTTATATTTAAATCAAGTCTTCAACACCTGTATTGTTAACCTTTGCAACTACGAGATGTAAAAGATATATAGGCCTAAAGGTTGTAAATGACGTGGCCTAAATATTTATGCGCTGACATCTGGGCGACGTGACATTACAACAGCATTAATACAAGTATAATCGAGAAAAACGTAATAAACAATAAAGTGGCTCCATATATATGGCTTCTTTAGTGGGCTAAGGATGCAAAATAATCGCTGGATAATTTTAACCACCAGTTCTTTGAAAACAACGGTTCGAAAGAACCGATTCTGAGAAATGAGTCGGACGCGCATCGTGATAGGTTGACGTCACTGCAGGTGAACGCCAATGAGTTCGCTGGATGGGCGTGGCTTTCTATAAGTGGGTTGTGTTACCTGTAGCGACGTCTCTACTCCCTTCAAACAGCGCTCAGGTGAGCAGGGATCTACCGATCGTTCAAAACATCAAAACCAGGAAGGAAGCTAACTGAGGATCACTTTATTAACTTACTTCCCAGTTGCATTTAGAAATTAACGTGGACTTGAGTGACATACTAGTTTAAGATCTGTGTTCAGAACATAATGCTCCAGTCTTGTGGGAGGGGCTAGTGACAGGTAACTCTGATTATCGGTACACCTGCACGCGAAAGACCGGTTGTGAGTCCAGTCCAGCTTCTTCTTCGAGTCCTCCATCATGAAGTTCCCTGCACTGCTGTTGGGTTTCCTCCTGGTGTGTAGTTTGGGGATCGCTGGCTACATCCACACCAGACGAAAGCAGGAGACGCACCTGAGCAAACAGGCTTCATTTCTAGATATTAAGTTCAGAGTGACCAGAGATGTTCTGGGAGAATACCAAGATCAGCTGATCCAGACCAAAACACTGATAGAAAAAACGAAAAAAGAAGTGGACAGTCTAACCAAAGACCTGTCCATAGCCAAGACCTTCGCAGAGAAGAAAAAAGGTGACATTGCTACATGTAATGGAGACAAGGTGAGCTGTAGAATGCGTTTTATGTTTTATGTGCTCTCAAGTATTAATATAAAGTCTTAATTTCTTCGTTGTATTACCATTGTACTCAATGGTCAGCTATTGTGAATGACAGTATACCTTCAAATCCATGTAAACCTATGTGACACGTGATTTATTATAACCTAGCTGTTTTTTCTTCTTCAGAAACGACTAACAGATGAAACTGCTGCTTCTGAGTCAGAAAAGAAACAAATTCAGGGTGAGTTGCCATCTCTTTATTTCCACTTTTAACAAGAAGACAGTTTGGACATTTTCAAAGCCCATATTGGCAAAGAATAATATGGAAGATGAAACAGTTTCTGATTGTATTTCTTTTAGCTAGATTTGTCAGTTATAGTAGGCTAAAGCCCATGAAAATATACTGCCCCCTTGCGGCAATAAATGCAAAGCCAGTCAGTCATGCCTGGATAAATCTAGCTAATGATGCATGGTGTAAGTCATTGTTAAGTCGAATTAAATCTAAATGTGCTGACAATAGCTTACATAATTGCTCTTATTACACTCATGTTTTCTGTCATTGTTTGCTTTAACCTTTTTACCTAATTAACACAAGTTATAAAATATCTATTGTATGTGTGTGTATGTATTATATATTTTTCTGTTCACAGGTGAGTTTGTGAAGGAGAAGTCACATTGGGGAACAGAGGCTGAATCTCTAAAAAAACAAATGGAGCAGTTGAGCACGCTTTGCAAGTACATCGACAAGACGTCCGATGAGGGAAAGTGAGTACATTATTATATAATAAATCTATTTTCTATAGATCCCCCACCTCATGAAGCTGTTAGGTAACGTTAGCTGTGTTTAAATGGGTGCCGAATCTGTTGATTGGTCATTGACGGTGGTTCTGTGGGTTCATTTATGCATTAAAACTTGTAAAATTAAAACACAAATTTTTTTATTTAAATAGAAATAAAGTTTATTCTGCAGGAATAAAGTGTATTCTGCTAAACATTAACACTGCTTAACAATACTTCTTTCCTTATCCAAGGAAACTGTGTAAAATAACCGATGAGCCAAAACAGCCAGAGGTAAAGCCCAAGGAAATACAAGAGGTAAAACCTAAGGCTGAGGAACCAAAAGCCGAACAGCCAAAAGTAAATGTGGAGTGAAGAAAAAGTGGAACACAATACCACGCCAGCGTCCGCTGGAGAATTGAATAGGACAATGTACTAACTTGAACGTCTTGCTTGGGTTGATCTGCAGCATTCCAAAGGCATCCCTGAAATGACACACACTTTGGGTTCAAAGTTTGACTGACATCACGCGTGGTCTGTCATATTCCTCATTTGTTTTCTGACAAATAATTTTTGTGTTCATGAGGAATATGGGATGATGCATGTGCATTTTTTATATATCAATTGAATTTTGATGTCCACTTCACCCACAAATAATGAAAAACATGTATTTATTATTTGTTTAAAACGTTGCCTGTGTCCCAATGTGCATACTATCCATCTTAAATTCAAATGTGATATTAGAAATTCTCAATACTAGTTAGGGCAGATAGGATGGATAGTATGCACATTCAGTTTCCTTTCCTTTTTTCTTTTAGAAAAATAGTGTTAGGTTTCTTTTCTTTCTGGTTGTGTTTGATTTTTTTTTTTATACTACTTTATCCCCCCCCCCCCCCACCATGTAGTTTAGCTTGCCTGTGTTACAGTGTCATTCCGACCCTCCCTCAGGCTCATTCATACGTCCCGCTTGTATCGACCAATGGGAAACTCTGACCCTCTCACTGTCACACCTAATCATCCTCACTCTGTTCCCCTGGTAACTATTGTTCTGCAGAGTTTAACCAATCTGAGCCTTCAGTGACGCAGAAAACCAGTGATGAAGTTGTGAGAGTGGTTTACTCTTGCTCTTCTTTGTTGTAGGTTTTGGTTTTATGCTGACACATTGTAATGTCTAATGTGAAAAGATAAATAAATAAAGTCAGAGTATGATTAGACATTTCTTTTATGTATTCTTCCAGTAAATGGACGTTTACCACTTCGCAATGTAAAGCTATTTAAAATACTTGTCTATTATTTACAGTATCTATTTAAAAGACTCAATGTAGTCTGCTTTTAATCTTATTTGAACATAGTGGCTTCACACTTTAAATTGTTATGCTGTTTAACCAGTTTGATGGGTGTGTAAGTAAAGGTTGGGTATAATGTGGTTTGAGATGAAACCCAACAGCAGATTTAATATACTGTACTGCTCCACCTTCTGACAAACCTTTGACAGTGTTTCTACAATTAACAGGACATTTTTCATTTGGGTTTTAAATTAATATTTTGGGTTCATTAGAAGTTAGGATTAATCAAGGGCATATATGGCATGATTAAATGTCCATTTTAATAAAACATTACGTTTTCATTATTAAAAGTTTTTATATAAAGTAATACTAAGATTATAATTTATGAAACCGCTGGTTTAGGTTTGTCTGTTAATTTAATCTGGAAAGTTGTTTAAATTAATTCACCAAGTTTCACTTAGATTTTTATTAACATTTCATTTTAATTCAACCAAAAATAAAGACTCACCCTCGCGTCACTCCAAACCTGTATGACTTTCTTCTGTGGAACACAAAAGAAGATATTTAAAGAAATATATATATATATATTTTCAATGTAACCAAAACTGTTTTGTTACCATAATTATTTTTTTTACCCTAAACGTACACAGAATAGGAGAGCTATTTTCCACTTTGAAATCATATTGTATATGTTTTGTGGCTATACTACTGAAACACTGAGTATTTATAACATTTACGAATTGCCTTTCTGTAATCCAGATTTTTGCTTTTTTTTTTTAAACGAAAGAAAGAAAAAAGAGAGACAAGTGGAAATTAAGTGCATATGGAATATTCCATTTATGCTGCTGGTTTTATGAACGTCTTAATTTAATTTGATAGTTTTTGAAATGGTAAGGATAACGAGTAAGTCTTTTTTTCTGTTTTTCTACATTAAATCATGCTTTGTCAGAACAGACCATATGTGAACTTAAGTGGCTCATATCTACTCACACTGTGTGCATCCCTCCCCTCTCTTTTCTCTTTCTGTTAACCCTCGGGCTCACAATTAGGGGAAACAATTAGTGTCTCTCTTCCACCCCATCTCGTTCAGAAGGTCAAAACTGACGATAACATCTGCTTCACTTCTGATTTTGGGCTTGTCTTACGTAACATTTAACGCACTTAATGTGAAATTTAAGCAATATAGAAAACAATGGTTTCAGTGCTGTTACAGGAAAATTATGTTTCCAGATAGCAGTCCAAAAATAATAAACAAAGTAGAATAGATGGTAACAATTGTGTTTTTTTAAAGGAAAGATTACTTTTTAGAAATGATTAAATTATATGGCATTACAAAAAATATGAGATTTATTTTTAGACATTTCAAATAAATATTTGGTAAAATGTTACTTTTATATATTTCTGTATAGTGCACATACTGCAATTGTTCTATAAAAATGAATAAAATAATAAGATATAATACTATTCCCTGGACAGTATCAGCAAAGGAAGAAAACCTGTTTTAATTTATAAATGCACTTATTTCTGCTGGGCATTGCAGCAAGCAGGCTATACATCCAGACTGATTTCAAACCTGTAATTCTTCAATAGGAAACTCTTTTTTTCGCCCACCCTTTGGAGTCTAACACTTTTGTAACAGTTGTTTTATGTTTATGAAAATTGTTCAAATTAGTAATATTAGTTTGATTTTGATTTGTAATTTCAGTCATTAAGCAATTAATGATACATTTTCCAGGTATGAATTACATAAGCAGAGGCCTTTTTCATTAAAAATTAAAATGATCTTTTGAATGAAGCTTCATTATTGCTTCATTTCCAAGAAATTGCATGTAAAATGTGTAGATAAATATTAAGCATGCATCCAGTTTTTCAAATCAAATACAAAAATATAATACAATCTCAGGTGTCTAACGAATGCTCAAATTCACAGTGAATTTGAACATGAAATCCAAAATACAATTTTTCATTGCATTTATTAGGAAAGACACTTGATGAGAACTGAACAGACGGTTTCTCCGGCGAGCCGTGGACTGCACTGGGTCACCTTGAGAAGTTATGTCAGCGATGATACAAATGAATGTTAGAGTGAAAGGACGTTTAGTGTCAGGTCAGCAAAAGCAGCTTGGGTGAATTTAGCCTTCATATTTATTTGGGGAGAATTTAATTATGGTAAGTCAAACACAAAAAGACTAGAAACTAAATGACTTGCATCTTGTTTAAGAGTTGTGCACAGTGGTGGAAACCCCTTCAGAGAAGCAAAAGGACAAACAGGGTTTTATGTTAACCCCTACAGTATTTCTCACCTTAGATGAAAAAATAAATAAATAAAAAATCTCATCCCATCCAGTCATAAAGAAGTTCTTAACCATTTACCCTCATGCCTTAAAGCGTGCAACTCTCTCAACATCATAAGCAAGATTTCACTAAATTGTATGTATATATAATATTGGTAAAATGTTCCTTATTTTATTGAGGATGATAATGCCAGACCATGGGGTAAAAGGCATTTGGAATATTATTTGCATTCATGTAAAAGGCTTTTTGTTTTGCAACAATTTTCTGCATGTCTGCTTTTATTGCAGATTGGCTTTTTTAGTTCAATTTTTGCATTTAAAGTGCAGTTTCATATGATTTGAGAAATATAAAATCTGCTAGATCTATAAATACCATAGACACTTTTATGCATTCCATGCACTGTTCAAAGATTTAATGTTTTGTATCTTATATGCTCACACAGGTTGCATGTATTTGATCAAAAATGCAGTATGAACAGTGATATTATTACAATTTTAAAAAAAAAATCATTGCTCTAGTCTTCAGACTCACATAATCCTTCAGAAATTATGTGAGACCTTGGACCACAAAACCGGTCTAAAGCCAAAAAACATTGTATGGGTCAAAATTATTGATTTTTCTTGTATGCCAAAATAATGTTCCATGAAGATATTTTGTAAATTTCCTACTGTAATTATATCAAAACTTAATTTTTGATTAATAATATGCATTGCTAAGAATTCATTTGGACAGCTTTAAAGGAGATTTTCTTAGTATTTTTTTTGCACTCTCAGATTCCAGATTTTCAAATAGTTGTATTTTGGCCAAATATTGTTCGATCCTAATAAACAATACATCAAAAGCTTATTTATTCAGCTTTAAAAATCGACACTTAAGACATTTATGCTGCTTATTATTTTTGTGGAAACTGTGATACATTGATTCAGGACTCAAAAGAACAATTTCTTTTTTTTTTTCTTTGTGAAAGGTAAGCTTATACTGCCACCTTTGATCAGTTTAATGTGTCCTTGATTAATACAAATATTGACTTCTTCGAACAGTATATTATTCCCATTTCTAATCTTCAACTTTAAATATGAAGCAAACAAGCACCATTGAGTAACACAACTGACGTAATTGTGGTCTTCTCCATTATCTAAAACCAAACAGGTGATGCTTTTCCCCAGTCACTCTGATATCACTATTAAATAATTGTTGTGGGTTTACAGCTTTTATTTGCAGTCTCAGAAATATATAGGGAGGAAGTTTGTTTGCAGGTTTCATACAGGCTTGTCTGACTGTTGCCCTCTGTGTGAGTGTATGTGTGAAATCACATCTATTGATCAGCCTAATGCAGGAGGAAGAGCCGGCGGCAAGGTGATCAATGCGCTCTTAATTAACCCCTGTGAGAGAGCATGTGTCTGTCTATACGCTGGGGTCTAGAAAGGGTGCTAAGCTTTGGTCAGGGGTGTATAAATACACCCATCCCAACTGAAACTTGTGACATTCATGCACTTTCTAACTTGCTGCGGTGCATGACATGCTAACATGCAAATTATAACAGAAGACACTTTCAAGCAAAACTGACTTAAAAACATCGAGGATGTGAATGATTTCAGCCTGGAGTCTCAAAACTGTGAGTACTTTTGTGTGAGTCTGTGTGTGCCAATGCATATGAACATTTTCATGTTCGTTACATAAAAAAACAGAATGATTTCATTTCTGTTTAGCTTACTCTTTAGAACCTCTTAATTTATCTTATGTGTTTGTTGGCCAGGTAAAGAATCTTAATATTACTGAAATGAACATACTAAATAACAGAAATGTAAAAAGTCATAGGTTTAGGGGTATAGGGTGAAAGCATAATTAGCTTTGTGTAAATATTGCCATTTTGCACTTCAATCATTTTATTTTTATCTCATAATTTTTCTAACTTAATTTCCGTTTCAGACGCTGTACGAGATGATGCTGAGGTTCGGATACGTCAGGGACTGTGTGATATGTTTGATATTCGGTTGCTTTCCTTATATCACGTCAACTAAATATCAGACATATTCCTACAGACTCTGGCACAAATCTTCCCATTCTTGGCCTCTCTTCATTCACCATCTGGGTTCATCAAAGATTTAGTTATTTATTACTTCCTTGATTGCTCCTTGAACAGGTTTATAGCATTTAAGCAACATCACTACTCAGTAAGACACACAATAACAGATTCATTTATGTTTTTCATGTCTTAGCTTTCATTTCTTTACAAAAACTTTCTGTTGCTCATTTATGTTTAAATTTTTTTTTCTTCATAACATTTTTTGTTCAAAGTTACCTTGACTATAGAAATTTACAACTGTGCTAGCTTAATTGCTGCTGTATTATACAGTTTAGGTTTTCACAGTGATGCTATGCAAGAACCATTTTTAGGTTCCCAACGAACCATTACGTGAACAATTATTTAAACAGCCTTTTTTTAATGGTTCTAAAGTACTCTTTGTGGAATGTAAAGTTTCCATGAATGTTAAAGTTTCTTTGTGAAACCTTGCCAATAAAGAAACTTTATTTTTAAGAGTGCATTTATAGATTAAGTTTTGAATTCTGTTTTCTTATTAATGTTTTCTAACTGAAACTAAATGGCTAACTGCAATGTAATAATTTACATTTACTCATCAGTAAATATACCGTAGGTATGACAAAGACGCATTTATTTCAAGAGAAACTCACATAGAGAAAATATTGTTAAATACAATAATATTACATTTTCATTAAAATACTCAGTACTATTGAACCTTTTGTAGTTCTAGTATTAAACTTGTAGTACTGAAAATGTGTGTGGGTGTTTAAAAAAAAAAATTCACTCTAAATAAAATACCAGTGTTTATAGATCTAATTTTTAAATTGTCATAAAAAAGACTTTGACCTAGGAAATTGGCCAACAGGTTTTCAGTTAAATGGGCTTGGTCTAATTTAACAATACTCACACTATTGGCATCCACAGTCTAACAAGAGCATTATGGGCCATCAGATTTCACAATTTATAGTCTGACTCGGATCAAGGGCGATGACTCTCTTTCAGACCAGCTTTCTTTGGTTCTCAAATCATTTGAATCACTATCTGATTTGGTTTGTATATCTTATAACCAGTTGTGTAATTATAGTAATAAATAAGAAATCTCTCTCTGTGTGTCTGTGTGTTACCCTTTAACTCATGACTCAGAAAGCAGTCAGAAAGTGTATAGTCCATGCGCACAAATGATGTCAGCTATACATTTTTATAAGGAAACTGCATATGATTTCATGCTATTTCAGTCTGAATAGTGAAAATGAATGATGGAGAAGATGAAGTACTGTATATGCCTAAAGCATTTGTTTGGTCATTGCTCTTTTTTTTGGCAACAGCCGATCGGTAAAGATTTAATCACTAAAGGTATTTTACTCAGCTGTCATACAGAAGTAGTTCAATCCATATTCTTTTTGTAAAAAAAATCCTGGTTGTTAAAAATAAACAAAACTGTAATACACCTAATAAAGTACCATTGAAAAAATATCTTGAGATGATGCATTACAAAATATTCAGATAAAACGTATATTGTAAAACATGTAACTACTAGCGTAATATTTTTACATAAGTTATTTTAAAATGGTTCCAAAATGTTTTTGTTTTTTCAAAGTTTTCTCAATTTTAACCCTGAATATATACATAAACGCATGCTCAATATAACCCTACAGACGTGGATGAGACGTGATATTTGTCATTGATACAAACAAATCTCAATTTTATAATCTTGTTCTAATTCACTGCTCATGTACAAAAAACGAGTATAGCTTGAAGGGCCAGAAATAGGACATCAAGGATGTATTCATGCGTTTCACAATTTCCCCACAGTGTACACAGTTATTTATTAACAGATTAGTGTAATTGCATACGCGATTACATCAATAAGACTGCATAAATATCCATTTTGACACTGAGTAAATATTGTCATACCATTTTTAACAAGCTTGTTTTTTTTTCACTTTTTTCATTTTACTTTAATTGAAAATGCCTTTACTCTTAAACCTCCATCGCTGTAATGTCTAGTTTATCATTATCTGTGCACGAAAACACAAAAATAATATGCACTGTTTCTTGAAGCAACATAAATTAAATTAACTTCAATTAAAAGTAATAGCTTTGTGTATTAAATGCATAACATCTTATTTATCTATGTGCGTTATGCTCAAGTAGGAGGGTCATTTATGCAGAAGTACAGTATAAATATGAGAGATCATGGAGCATCATCACAATAAACTCAAGAGACTCTTAAGAAAGCACAGGAAAGATCACTATACGAGACAAGATTCACAGGGAAAGGTAAAAGCTTCACTTCCTTTAAGTCTAACATTTTGTTTTTACATATCTGAATGTGTCTTAATTTAGGGATCGGTTAGTTAGTCTGTCAGGAAAAAGATATATAATGAAAAAATATAATTAATATAAATTATCTAAAGCAATAACTACAGTGATAAACAATAATAATGTTATACTCCAAGCTATAAGTTTTACTGTAAAATAATAATAAAGTAATACCAAAAAACAAGATTCAAAGGTAAAAAATATATTGTTTTCGCTGACGGTTTAATAAAATGTTATCAATTCTCTATAAAATTGGAACAAAAACATTTAGTAACCGAGTGAAAAAAAATTTACCATTAGTATATTTCGAGAGAGACGAAAGAAACCTTTTGAAATACTGTGATGCTCAAAACAGTTCAGGATTTAAACAAAGCTTTGAAACCAAGTGCTGCATGCAAACTTACTCTTCACTCCAAATGATATGTAATAAAGGCTAAATAATAACTGAAGAGCTGGATTTTTACAGATGGGTTCAAATGGTCATATACTGCTGATCGCAGGCTGTCTGCTGAACACAGTTGCTCCAGCTCTCTTAGTGAACAGAGGCGGAGAGTGCACATTCAACACCAAAGGTACATCACCGCATTTCAAACAAATGGCCTTAATCTATTTATGTGTGGCACTAATGTGTAAATACATAAACCGTTAAGTCTTTGTGCTATTTTTAGGCACCTGTGAATATGAAGGACAGGTCTTTGGCATTGGCGAGAGTTGGATTACTAAAGACTGCTACCAGTGTGTGTGTATGGAGCCCTTCGGCGTGGGCTGCTGCGATCAGTACGTCTGCACTTCTGAGCCTACAGGAGGTTTTTTACGGAAGCTTTCCAAGCTGTTTGCATGTGCTGGGGCAAATCTACCCACTAACCTGCATTTATTCAGTGCATTTTCTCCCCCTGACAGCAGCTCCCTACCAGTGGACTATCCCGAGTGGTGTGAGGTCATCAGAAAGCCCGACTCCTGCACCAGTGTGGCTGTGATGAGAGCCAATCACAAACTCCCTTGTCTTTATGGGAAGTGGGGCAGGACGCGACCCGAAACATGGAAGTCTGACAATGATTTATTGTTCTAAATGAAATGTTAAATATCACTAATTTAGGCTTGCAGTTTTACTTTTTTGGGAATTGAAAAGCATCAGCCAAGAACCTGATGTTGAAATACGTTGATGTTGAGAACCAATATAATGTAACTATAGCTTTATCTGTTTAAATAAAGCTGCTATACACAGAATTTATTTTGGGATATAATTCTCAGCCATTTCATTTCACTTCACAGAGAAGGTTTTGTTATTAATGGAACATGC
This sequence comes from Carassius carassius, assembly GCF_963082965.1. Classification (NCBI taxonomy): domain Eukaryota; kingdom Metazoa; phylum Chordata; class Actinopteri; order Cypriniformes; family Cyprinidae; genus Carassius; species Carassius carassius. Next base: position 12,921,606 of record NC_081769.1, read on the forward strand.
CACTGTATAAAACGGCATATAATATTAATAACAATATCACCATAATTTCTTTATGTGGTTTTAATATAGATTAAATAGTTAAGAAATGCAGTTGCTCTAAATATACAGTAGCTAACTTTGATGGACCTATAATTGCAGTTAAGCAATTACAAACAAATTAATGTGTGATGCCATAATTGTTGATGCTTGAATATATAAATAATTAAACAATTGTTGATTATAGGCTAATGTTGTTATTCTTTAGGCTGTTTATTTTGGACTTATTTTCCATGGGAATGCCATCTTTGAATTTTTTTTTTTTTTTTTTTTACTAAATATGAGGAATGTTTAAAACCTGTATTGGTTGCGACTTTACAATATTATACATATAAACATTACAAAAAAACCATCTAAATTAAATATAGACAAAATGCATAACATTTTTTTTATCAAAGCTTTTTATTTTATTTATTTATTTATTGAAACAAAATATGTAAAGGTTTTAGCTTGACAAATGCAGTAAGCACAAAATATATATAAAATTAGTAAATATCATGACAAAATATTGCATTTTTGGCATTACTTATAAAACAATGAAACTTTTTACTACAATGCATTTTGTTATAATTTAAAATGGACGTTGTTTCCAGAGTACCGTATTCGTTCAGTGTGTCCAATATTCTTTTGTTAAGTCGGTGGCAGCAGCAGAAGCTCTGTCTCGGTTTCCTGTGCTCTGTCAAGCAGCGGATCTGAAATCTGATCGCAATGAGTCGCTGTCTGTGGAGCGTCCGCAGGTCATAATAAACATGAACGCAAACCTAAAATCTAACGGTGATAAACTCGGTCAAGATAAAACCGTTCAACCTTTGATTATCTAAAACCTCTCAAACACACAACTGGAATGTGAAGTATTTAGCCAGGTGTGTTTGCTTTTCTACCAAGAAGTCACATGATAAGTCTGAGCCATCACGTGTCAATGGTCAAGTTTCAGGAAAGTTTTCATTTCTCGTCGGAGAAAACCCCGCCCATCTCCCGTCCATTCTGCATAATAATTGGTTCTTATTCAGTGATCTTCTTTTTGATAGGTCCAGACTGACGTCACTCAAACTGCTGACGCTCTAACCGCGCCTCCTTCTTTAACCTGGTTTAGAGTAATTGATATCGTTTCTAACGCGAAGGACTTGAATTTCATCCGCATGAACTTATAGACATGGTGTCCGAGCCTCACTAATATGTAAAGGTGAGTTGATAAATATGCTACAATCACAATAAATAATCTTTTACTTGTGAAATGTACCGCTAAAAGACCAACTGTCAATCCAGGCACAGCGTTCAAGGTGTTTGCCGACGTCACTCAAAGTTTACTTGCCTTTCTGTTGAATATTAAAGTTTATTTTTGTACTTTTGATTCACTCGGTAATGTTTCTTTGAGTCTGAGAGACGTGTTTACCTTTATGGGGTTAAAAATGTGTTTGCGTGCTTATGCATGTGCTTACAGTATGTGCACAAATTTGCATGACGTTGTTTTGATTGTTTAAATAACCTTTTCACTAGCTTGTTCACTATTTAGGGTGAACTAGACAAAGAATATAAAAACATTTATTTACATATCTCTAACTAAAAAACAAGCATTATATTTGGGTGAGCTACACACAATTTAATAACAAAAGTTAAGTTGTAGGATTTTACAACATCAGATCTAAAACTGCAACCAAGCAGTTGAGCTTAACACGTTTTGGAGTGCTTGATCACGAAGATGGACACGATTTCTGTTAACATTTATGTAAACGTACAGTATTAGAGAATTATACTTTAGGTTGTGTGCCCCATTTTATGTTTCACTTGAATAGTCCATGTACTCTTGCTGTCAATGTGGGGTATAAATAGTGCATAAATGACAAGTGGTTCAAAATGGTTTACTAATGCTACTACCCTTTTTTATTCCACCAGAATGGACACCAAATCACCTCCAGACATGAGCAGTGCTGACTAACTGAGGCCTTCAGTCAGTTTAGTCTTTGAAAATGAATTTGAAACAGAAAACGAGAAGCATGGAAGAAGGGAAATTCACTGGAAATACCATGTGGCTTAAGAAAATAGTTCTGCTTCTGGGTAGATATTTATAGGGGCAAGAAGAGATATTTCAGTAAGTGCATATGCAGTCACTAACACTCTACCATACTATTTTCATCCTTGTTTTGGTACACGCTGAATCCATTTTAAGGTAGTGAAAACAGTGTGATTAAAAAACGAAGAGTTTTGGGTTGAATAGCAAGACTGGGGGTACATTCAAATTATAGTTTTATTAAATAAGCCAGTCATAGAACAGAGAGCTGTGAAACATGGATTATGGTGACAGCGCTCTTTGTGGAAGCGGAGAACTGGAGCTGGATCCGGATATTGTGAGCGAGGAGGCGGGGAAACTGTATTCGGAGCTGCAGGTAACCAATTAAGAGCCTCCACTTTTATTCACTGACCAATTAAAATAACTCTTAAGGCCTGTTCACACCAAGTTTTACAACTCAAAAATTCACACCGCAACGATAACACCAGATTGTTGGAATCACTTTCAGAGCTCTTTTCCAGCTGATGAATGATAAAAACATTGACAGTCAGAATCCACTCGACTTCAAGGAGCTCGAGCATTTCAAGTTTGCAGACAACATAACTGCAAAGTGCATTCATAATAAACAGAACATAGTTGTTCTCGGTGTAAACAGGACCTTTAGAGGCATTTTTATCATTTGCCACTTTGCACAAGTGCGAAGTTCAGAGAGCAGATGTTTCGCTGACTTTCATAAGGGAAGTGAGCCGTAGTATTTTTTCCCCTTTATAAGCACAAGTTATATGTAGAGCTCTTCCTGTGAGTGCAGCTGCCCACTGAGATAAGAGCATTTAATGTGTTGGGGGAATACGATTCACGCTGTTTCTTTGTAGTCGGTGGTGGAGACTCATGGAGCTGGTGTGGTGGAGTCACTGCTGCCCATCCTCGTCTGGGTTCTGGAAGGGCTGGCGAGCTGCAGGGCTCAGCTGAGAGAGAGAGAGGAGGAGGCCGAGAAAGAGAAAGACGAGAGAGAAGAACTGCTGGAGAGGTATCAGAATGAGAAAACCCTGAGGAGAGAGAGCCAAGAGGTGAGACACAATGGTGGGAAGGAAGAATTGAAGCTCTTCTGTGACCTTTTAACCTTTTTTATTATTATTTTTTTTTTCTCCAAAAATATTTCAACTTTAAACGTGAACTGCTTTATATTACAGAACTGTAGTTTGGGATTTTATATTGGCACCCATAGGCAGAGTTAGTGGCCCATTCATGCATTCAACAATTATGGGTTTATGGGAAGCTTAATACTCCATAAACAGAATAAAGCTATTTGTGACCGCCTGGATAAGTTCTGTTCAAATTGGTCATATTTCTAATTGACTAATTGTTTTTAATATCCATTATAATATGTAATTATTAATTCACATCCTATTTATTCAACTACATTGAGTTTAACAAAAATAATAATAAATAAATATATTATTATTATTATTATTAAATATACATTTAGCAGTCAACCGTGAATAATACGTATATCTTAACTGATGCCATCTCATGTGAGTGTGCATGATTTGAAACATATTTATTATGTATTTCATTGTCATTTCCTTTCTTATTACAAGTTTTGCACAAAGTTGCACCTATTAAATGTAAAAACTTTTTAAAAAATGAAACTTGTCTACATGCTGTCAGCGCTATTTGGAGTTGGATGACCAGTTTGAGCAAGAGAGGAGGGCAATGCGTGCAAGAGAAAAGGAGAGAGAAAAGAGAGAAAGAGAGCTGGAGAAGAAAGCCAGGGAACAAGCTGATCAATGTGAGTCTCTCCGAATAAAACCTTTCACCCTTCTGCCCTCTATCTGCCCATCTTGAATGGTAACACATTGGCATGGTCTATTTAAATAAATATTTGAAGTATATAAGCATTGTCTTTTATTTGTAGTGATGGCTTTGGAGGAGCAGAAAGCAAATCTGACACGAGAGCTAAACTCAATGAAACACACACATAACAAGGTCTGTGCATCTGTGTTAGTTTAGCTTGAGCTTGTTGGTTACTTTACATTTAAATTGCTAAAATATATTTTTTTCAATCTTCTCTTTTAATATCCAGTTAGTACTGACACACCGAGATCTGCTGGAAAAGAAAAAGGAGTGGGAGAGTGAAGCCTTCACTTTTAGGTAACACACACTTCCCCTTTCTTGAGAGGTAAAGGAATGCCACAATGTGGTACACATTTCTTGCTTGGCATGATTTGCAAAAAGACTAAAATTTCCTGTGCATTTGAGAAGGTAACAATTAGAGTGTTGTTAAGTGTCAGCGGGACATTCTCCTTGTTTGCAGGAATCATGTGCACCGCAAACATTCAGAAGCTGTTTCTACCCACGGTCAAACAGAAACCTCCACTGAAGAGGTTCATTTGTTGTTTTCTCCAAACATTACTTTGCATATTTTTGCATTAATGTCTACTGTTATACAATAAATGTCTGTACTTTCATAACAGCATCCTTTTTATCTTGCAGCATGATCCAAAAGCTGGCAGTGCCCCTGATTCCACTGCGTCAGAAATGAGCAAAGTGACCGATGCTGAAGCTGATAATAATAACGGTCAGTCCTTCATCAGTGACATCATAAGCTCCACCCCTGAGCTGGCTCATCTGAAGGGCTTTATCCAAACTAGGTACAGAAATCTATATAACATCTCATTGTTTTGCCCTAGACTGTTGCAGTTTTGACCATGTTGAATGTTAATTATGTATATGAAAAAATATATTACAATAGAAAACAGTCTTGTAGTTTTTTTTTATACTGTAAAGGACTTAAGAATCTACATATCAATTGTTTTTATCTTCCACTTTGAGTCCAGGAAGTGAGTGGGCGTGGATCATCCTGTTGTTGTTCTTTTATTTGGTTTACTTTTAAGTCATGTTAGATGATTCATTGTGATTCTTTTCCTTCATGGAAAAACAAGAAGAAACACAATCTGAGTTATTATTGATTGTGTTTCTTTTATACAAAAATCTCTTTCCAATAAACGTTATCTTTTTATCTTAGTTTTTTTTTTTTGTCTTTTTGTTCACCTCTCTCTCTCTTTTGCTCTCTCCAGCTCCACTGTTTGCTCAAAGACAGCAACTTCTGATTTAAACTCCAGTTTGCTTGATGAAATGAATCAAGGCCAGCAGGATAAGGGAGAGGTGGATGAAGACCAGAAGGTGAAAGATGGAGATAAAACAGAGGAGGAGGAAGAGATGGATGATGACTCTGATTGCTTGGAGTGGGATTTGAGAAATACAGACTCTGTGTTTTCAGAGTTATCTGAACTCAGCAGTGAATATGTCGAAAATGTCGACCGGGGGGCCAGTGTCAGAGGTACAGTACTATCATGTGTCTAATTTGAATGTATGTGTGTTGCTTAGAAGAACAGGGAGAACAGCATCAAATCCTTTTTTATCAAATCTTAAGTTTTTTGTTTATTATGCAGCTCTCTGGAAGACTTGATTCTGATTGGTCAATTGCAGCATTCAAATATTTTTGTATAGTGACCACTAAACTGTAAATTTGGCCCTCGCTCTCCTGCACTGTATCACTCCGTTGCCCCTTTCTTTTCATATAATAAAATAATTTAACCCCAAGCTAATATTTCATGTCCATTCATTTATTTAATTTTTTTGGTACGGCCTTGTAATAAGCATTCAAATGTACAGTCAGCTGGATATTTTTGTAAAATAAACCATTTCAGGATCATTTCAGAACCCCTTATTTATTTGAATAAGTTTAACACTAATAATAACCAGCTGACTTTGCATTATGCTTTACTTAAATATAGATCCATCACTGTCTACAGATGTGTGTGGTTGAAGCTTTGTGTTTTTGTTTGGTTTGCAGATAGCACAGAGCAGTTCGAGCAGATTCTTTCTCAGTATGAGGAACTAAAACACACTCAGTAAGACAGTTTTTCTTATCAATCTGTTTGAGGCTCTGATCATGACCCGTATTATGTTTTATTATTCAGTTTTTCCTCTCTCTGTGTCTCTACTCGTGTGTGTGTATCCCTGTCTGTGTCTCTGTCTCAGTGAAATGGTGGATGCTGCTCGTAAGGCCCTTATATCCCGGGTTGAGGAGGTGACCAGTGAGAGATCTGCCCTGACTATGGAACTTGATTCTTGCCGTGAAACCATCAGCCGACTGGAAGGAAAAACCAAAGAGATGGAGGATGAAATCAAGCGGTAAAAAAATCTCTCAAAGAGTAATTTTCATCTGTTTTGTTACTTTTAATGGTTCAAATGAATAGGTTTGTTAACAGTCTGTGTTTAGCTTGTTCTGTAATATGTTTTTTTATGAAATGGCTTTTTATATTTTTAAAACAGGTTACGAAAAGAGCTTGAGACAATCTCAGAGGACCCTGATGTAAGTCTGTGATTGATTTTAGTTGCATTCCTGAAATGTTTATGGACGTCACTATTCTAGAAATGATACTTTTTTTAGTAACATTGAAATCAGTCACTAATTCCTTCCTCGTTCTCTCTTGCTCTCTCCAGGCTTCACTACCTACCTCCCTCCGTCGCTTTTCTCGTTCTGAGATGGCCCGGGTGGTCATGGAGAAGAATCAGTACAAAGAGCGACTGTTCGAACTGCAGGAAGCTATGCGGCGTGCTCAGCTTCAGAGGTGTGTTAAATTCTCTCTCCCTTGATGCAAATCTTATACTGACTGAACAGTAAACTGACTGATCTGTTCGCCTTCTCCGTATGTGGAGCATTATGGGTATTAATGATGCAACAAATCATATGGCTTGTCTGTATATTTGTAACTTTGAATGAAGCCTATAAATGTAATTTTATTAATAAGATTCGGGAGGAGCGCGTCAGATACTTAGCCTAACCAACACAGGTGGACCATAATCAAGTAATCAATCCCATAGTATAAATATCGCTGACTTACCTCTATCTATTGACGGTTTATCAGCATCCCTCCTCCACCCCATCTCCTCACTTCAAGTTCACTTTATAAATAGACGGGGAAGGGGGGGTACTCTAGGTTCGGGCCATTCCCGAGCTCGGAGCCCTTCCCCGGACAGCACGCCAAATACGCATTCCATACCTCAGCTAATTATATGTAAGCGTGAACTATTGAAATAACTTCCCAGAAAAATCTCTCACTCCTGAGCACCTGAGAAACCAAATACCCACAGCGCCCTAAGATTGTGACCTCTGCACAACCAAAGACCTCTTTTTTTGTTGTTGTTGTTGTTGTTGTTTTTAAACAGAACATGAACAATTGTAGTATACACACACACTGATTTATGTATTCTGTCCTCCTGTACTACAGTAGAGTTACAAAAGAAGAGCGCCCCCCTGTGGAAGGGAAGGGAAGTGTCTGGAGCAGGTGAGGTTACTGTATATACTGTACAACTAGCTCTTACAGTGAGTTGCTGCGTGGTATTTCCTGCTGTGAGCCTCTCGTTTTTCTTGCAGGTTTAATCGCTTTCTAGGTTTGACAAAGGGTCAGTTAGCTCCAGCCTCAGCTGTTGCTTTAACCATCTCTCCCACAGCAGCTTCAACTCCAGTGGGGTCTCCACAGCAACTCCCTAGAAAATCACCCCAAACAGAGTGAGTCCTCTTGCAGTAGTAGTTTTAAATACCTGCTAATTGATAGCCATGATAATTATTTTCCTTTGTATTTAAGTGTTACATGATATGGGGATTTCAGGTCTCTAAGACCTGATTTATTGGTTCATTAACGTGTAACAAGTTCTTATAAATGTACTCTTTGTATAAATGTTAGTTTAATATGGTTCTTAAAAATGTTATTTGATTTACAAGAAATCTTAAATTGCCTCGCGGTGCGAGGATCCTCTTGGAATTGCTGTTTCTTATTATTGTAACTTGACACACAGTCATGATGCTGTCTGTCATTTCCTGTTTTATGCTTTTTCCCCCCTGCTCGTTGGTTGCACCATATGACCCTGACCTCCGATATTAATAATCACTGAAGGACTTTTGAAGTACTTTTTTTTTTTTTACAGGGTTAAATTTTTGCCCCAGGAAAAAAAAAATACAGGATAAATAATGATTTAGAAATTAAATACATTATAATTACAGAAGAGGTGTATTCAATTCATTGTATGTGGTATTTGTATTTATAATGTAATGTAAATTTATTTAAATGTCACACACAAATTAATAGAAATGTGATTCACTCAAATATACACTGCGATTCAAAAATGGTAAGATCGGTTTGTTTTTGAAAGATGCCTTTTGTGCTCACCAAGGATGCATTTATTTGATAAAAATAAAGTAAAACAATAATATTATTGAAAAAAGTAACTCTTATGTTAACATATTTTCAAATGCAATTAATTCCTGTGATGGCAAAGCTGAATTTTTACTTCACTCTTATTGTCTCAATATCATTCAGAAATAATTCTAAAATGCTGAAATTATTATAACTGTTAAAAAGTTTTGCTACCAAATATTTCACTACATTTATGCATGATACATTTATATTACAGAAAGTTTAAAGGAACAGCATATTCTATTCATATTCATATTCTAATATTCTATTTTTTAACATTAAAAAAGTCTTTACTGTCAGTTTTAATCAATTTAATTAACTGACCCAAACTTTTGAACAATGGTGTGTATTTGAGAGACTATATATATATATATATATATATATATATATATATATATATATATATATATATATATATATATATATATATATATATACACACACACACACACACAGATCCTCTGTTTCTTGTGCTTTTCATTATTACAGTTTGTTCAAATAGTGAATGATTTTTTTTTCTTGTGAAGAAGTTCTCCATCTCCCAGATTAAGAAAAAGAGAGTTGTACAGGGAGATCCGTTCTCATGTGTGGGGTACTCTGGGTAAAAAACAGCTCCATGGCTGGAGTATGCCTCTCCGTGTTACAAACATAAAGGTAAACGCACATCTATATCTTGTTATCTACAGCACCAGGTATAGAGCTGTCTATGCCCCAAAGTGCATCTGAAACACAGATTCAATTCCAAGTGTGCTTATGAACAATATTTACATGTAATGAATGGAATTATGAATCTGTCAGTTGATTCTGAAAGTGTGTGTGTTTGTGTGGAACAGGACTCTGAACTCCCTCCTGAGCCCAAAGATGTGCCCGTCCTCATCCAGCTGAGACTGCTGGACCAGAGAGACTCTACAGCGAAGGTGAGAGTCCCTGAACAGTCATCCACTGTTACTGTAGTACTATTGACATACTGTTATAGTATTTATTATTATTTTGAAGCTATTATTTATCCTAATAGTCCTACCAATTTTAATATTTCAGCATTAAAGGGATAGTTCACACAAAAATTTTAATTGTCATCATTTACTTACCCCCCACTTGTTAAAGTTTCTTTATTAAGCTGAACACAAAAGAAGATATTTTGAAGAATGTTGGGAACCATGGTAGCCATTGACTTCAAGAGGATTTTTTTCCATACAATGGAAGTCAATGGCTACCGTCAACTGTTTGGTTCCCAACATTCTTCTTTTATGTTCAGCAGATGAAAGTAAGTTTTGTAAATAAGTGAATGCGGACCGAATTTTTATTTTTGTGTGAACGATGCCCTTTTAAGCATTTCATCTAATATTCATATTTTATTTTATTTTAGATTTTTTATTAGATTTACATTAGTTTCAGCTTTTTCTTACAGATAAATGACACCAAAATTCCTCTATGGTAAATATACACAACAGTTACAGTAGATACATTATATTTATTAATATTCATTATATGATTATTTCAATACTAAAAAAATAATTACATACACGTACATGTGTATGTGTGTGTGTATATATATATATATATATATATATATATATATATATATATATATATATATAATGATAAAAAAACAATGACAATGTATTCTTACAATATTAACAATTAGTAGGACATTATTCTAGCTTTATTTCAGTGATCAAAAATTATTTTTGATAGTCTTAGTTTTAGTTAATAATAAAAACATTTCATTTTATAAAGTTTTGTGTCCCAGTGATAAAAGAAGAGAAGGTTAATTCAGTTTAGGATATGGTGACTAATGCCAATTGTGTTTCAGCTTGAACATAATATAATTGGTGCTTAATATCTTGCGTCACAATAGTTTACATTTACAGGGATGTAAAGGATGTTGATTAATAAATCTTTAATCTTTTACAGCTCACATGTGCTGTCGCAGTTCCTCCAGAGATATCAGGAGAGCAGACGGTACGTTCAACAAACCTACACAGTATTTACAGCTGATTAACTTGTACAGGGTTCCCACACCTTCTGAAACAATGCATTACTGGTTGATTACTGTTTTTTTAAACAGAATTTCATACACATTACACTCATAATAAGCAATCTCGCCAATTTAATATTTTTGAACCAAGCATAACTAGAATAAAATTGTACTTTCCCAGTACTGGAAATCCCAGTTTTAAATTTCCCTCATATTTTCAGGTTTCCCATCAATGTGGGAACCTTGTATTACAGAACAGGTTGTTTTCTTGTCCAAAAATGCATTTAACCACCACCTTCATCTAATTACCATGTTGCATGATGTCATTGATGGTTGTAAACATGTCACTCGCCGCCTCCCATCCTCAGTGTTCTGTGTGGGCCGTCACTGGACCTGCATCCAGCAGTGATGTCACAGTGATTGACCCGGCTCGCTCCAATACCATTCTGGATCAGTTCAGCCTCCCACCCACGTCCCCTGCGTTATGCATCTGTGCTGTGCCCCCTGCTGGTCAGTCTGAGCTCTGCAGCTTTGTAGAATTTCCCCAGGTGTTCACAGCTGGATCAGTGGTGCTTGTGTAAGACTTCTGATGTCAGGGGTGATATCTGAGTAATAGTACTTATCTATCATATTATCTAGAGGAATGTGTGCTTTTCTACTCAAGAACACTTTAAAATGTATGCTTTTTTCCAAGAAGGAAAAATACAGATTTTTCTTTTTGCATTTTTAAAGTACACTACCATTCAGTTGTTTGGGGCTTGTAAGATAAATGTATTTGAAAGAAGTATGTGGGTCTTATGCTCAGCTAGGCAGCAATTATTTGATGAAAAATACAGCAAAACGGTACTGTTTTTACATATGATCCCAAACTTTTTCCCACTGTAGTGTACATACTGTATTTTCCAGATAATTGTAACTTAAATCAAAAACATATTTGGTCCTTCTTACTGTGTTAAGTTAATCAAGTTATTTTACTTTTATTTAAAGCCAACAAAACATATTAGTAAAAAATGTATCTGACTACAGCATGGGTCAGTGGTCCTTGACAAGAGACCTCTCATCACTCACTGCAACATAGTATTTGACATGAAGTAGTTACAATATATAACGCTTGCATGCATTTTGTCAATTAACAAATTTTAATTATAAATATAGTTATTTATGTCCTAAAGGTATAGACTGAGAAAACTCATTAAACAGGTTATTTATGAAGTTTACAGTTATTTAAAACCAGTCTCCTCAAGTTGAGGGATTTTATTTATTTTAGCAAGATCCTTCTTTGGTATTTTCTTCACTTTACCCATCATAAACTTAAAAAATACTCTGTAAATAACACCTGTCTGTAGTTTAAATTATATATGCATTATTAACGTTTCATGGCATTTGTCTTCATATGAGAGTATGTAATTCTAAGAGTATGTGTTTTACTTATGTCTGTGCTTGTGTTAGGAGATACTGCAGGGACCGTGTGGATTGGAACACTGGATGGAGGGTGAGGCATGCCATTCTTATTTAATTTTATTTCAGTAGGTTTTTATCACTAACATTAGTTTACATCTACAATTATGCATTAAGCAGATGCTTTTATCCAAAGCGACTTACAGGGCATTCAGGCCATAAATTTTTTACCAGTATGTAATTGAACCCACTACCTTTTGCACTGCAAACACAATGCTTTACCACTGAGCCACAGGCAAATTTTCATGCATAGTTTACAGAAATAAATATCTTCTAAATGCAGTATATATATTGTTTGTAGTTGAAAAAGTTATTATTATTGTTTTTTTTTTTGTTATTTAATCAAAACAGGCCAACTGCAGTTTGATTGATATTATTTGGATTAATTAGTTATGTTTTTGCAAATGAAGTCTTCCTATTTTATATATATATATGCATATATATATATGTATATATATATATATGTGTGTGTGTGTATATATATATATATATATATATAATGTATATGTGTATGTATATATATATATATATGTGTGTGTATATATATATATATATATATATATATATATATATATATATATATATATATATAATGTATATGTGTGTGTGTATATATATATATATATGTATGTATGTGTGTGTGTGTGTGTGTGTACATACAGTATATACTTTTTTTTTCTGCTGCATGGGTTTCAACTGCTCATGTTTCTTTCTTGCAGTGTGCTGATTCATTCGTCCTCCAGCTCCAGGCGCCGCTGTTTGCAGTCCGTCAGTCTTTCTGAGGGGGTTCACTCTCTGACGTTAGTGTCTGTTGAATATTTTTCAGCTTGTGTCACCTGTGGTGTAAATGAAATTCCTGAGGTTTCTAATAGAATCCCTCCTGTTTGTAAAGGTATTCTCAGGGCGAGGTGATCGCTGGCTTGGCCAATGGGACGCTTGCATTCTTCACTCACAGTTCAGGTGTGTTTTTGTGGCTTAGTCTGCTTGGGTGTGTTTTTTAAAATATACATACTTATTACTTGTAATTATAATTTTTCTAGGCGTCTGGAATCTTCAGTCTCAAGAGGTGCTTTCGCTCGGCACGCCACCTTTGCAGCCCGTTCGTTGCTGCCTAGCAAAAGAGGGCTGCCTTTGGGTGGGCTACTGGAATAAAGTTTACATGATCAGTGTGAAAACTCGGAAAGTAGAGGTTGGTCTCTGACCGAAAAAGGTGTCATTGATTGTTCATCTTGTGCTTCACAATCCTCACTCATTCACGTTTCTCTTTCTGTCCATTTAGAAATCGTTCACAGTGTCTGAGCGAAGTGAGCAGCAGGTGCGTTTTCTGTGCACGGCAGGGAGTGGCGTTTGGGCTGCCTGCCGTTTGGATCCAATTCTTAGGCTATTTGATTGGACAACTGGCCGTCCTCTACAAGAAGTAGATTTATCATCCATAGTGACTAAAGCTTTAGGTATTTGTATTTATTTATTAATATGGGTAATTTATAGAATTTTACATGCATAGGTGTCTCTTCCAAAGCATTAGTGAGTTGTTGACTATGCATTAAAAATTAACAAAAGTGACAGCTGATTTTGTATGTGATTTTTTTTTTTTTATTATTTAATCTGCCTGGGTGTCTTCATTTGGCAGGCTCTGCTTTCCTGTCCCTCTCTCCTCTTCAGATCACAGCCTTGACTGTGGTCAGCGGGCGGTTGTGGGTGGGAACAGGAAGTGGGGCAATCTTCTCAGTTCCACTTTCCCTGTGTGAGTGTTTTCCCCCTAACTAAAAATAACTATTCTTAAATGGTTTTGAATTGTGTAACTTCTACAATATATATATATTTTTAATCTATTTTGTAAAATTTTTTTGCAGCTTCAGAGTCCTGCTCTATACCATACTGCTCTCTTGCTTCAGCTCAGCTCTGTTACCATGGCCATCGACAAGCAGTTAAATTCATCATTTCTGCTCCAGGTTCGAAACAAATATTGTTTACATTCAATAACAGTAGATGGGAGATCAGTATTGGGAAGAATTTAAATACTTTTTATTTATTTATTTTTCTAACCAATGCAGGCTGCCGTAGTTCCTCCAGTTCAGCAGATGGCGCTGCTACTACCTATCAGCTCATTCTCAGTGGTGGGGAAGGATACATCAACTTCCGAATTGGTGTGACTTTCCTTTTGGCACAGTTATTATGCCATATATAATTTAAATTTTTAAATTGAGAATATTTTTTAAAGATAAGATTATAATTAAATGTACTATTCTTTTCTTTAGGAGATGATGGAAGTGATGGGGCCAGTGAGTCTGTCCTACAGAGATCAGAACGAAGTCACATGATTATTTGGCAGAGCCCCACCCCCTCTGTCCCAAGCCCCGCCCTCTGAAAGCACTTCAGCTGTTCACTCAAACAGTCTTTAAGCTCTATCTGGATAGGATTGAGCGTACTACATAAACAATGCATCACTTTTCTCCTGTCCCCCTTCTATTGATGCTCCCAAAGAGAAGTAAAGGGCTAAAGTCAAAGTAAATCATTAAGAGTTTTAAGAAATATAATTTTGGACCTACAAATCTTCATTCTGCACTTTCATTTTAGTTTTTTTTTTTTTGTGTGTGATCTAACTTTAAATGATATTGTATTTTTTTTAAGTTCTGTAACTGCTCCACAGACTTCTCTCCAGTGTGCCTTAGTGTGTGTTTCCAAATTCCGCCTTGTATTTGACCCATGACTTTTTTTCTTTTTTTAATTATACACAACAATCATCCTAAATACTGAAACAAAGATGGTTTGTAATTGTAATGCTAGGCCAGGACCTATTAATATATAATTTTTAGTTTATTTTATTTTAAATCATGAGGAGTGATGCAACTGATATGCTGCTGGCCACAACGTGAAGTATTTTCAAAAAGAGTCTGTTGGTTGCTTGTCGTGCATTAGAAAAACTGGAAAAAAACTTGCACAAAGAAAAGTGACATCAAGATTGACACACTACCTGCATTCGGTGACTTTGACATCTATAGTGCACATACTTCAATCTGAACAAAATGGTTATTTTTCTTTAGGTTTGGTGTTTATGGTGAGGTTTTATTTTTCATTTTATTATTATTGGTTTCAAAGTTATTTGTTGTGAAATCAATGGAAGCTTCTGTATGGTGACTTGTTATGCAGTATTTTTGGAATGTGTGTCTCTACCTATTTAATAAGTGAGAGAAAAAGTGACAATGTTTTGTTAACTGGAAAATGTTATGAAAATGTGCAACTTTGTAAATACATTTTCACTCTGATTATAAATTGAGTTTAGTTTTGTTCTGAAAACTATTCAGTATTGTTAAAATGAAGCTCCAATGCTGCATGCTCGGTTTTAAATTATGAAAAACTGATCAGTGCTTAAATTTTTTTTATCACCCATGTTTTTCACAACAGAAGATATATATATACTGTATAAAAGTGTTGCTGCAAAAAAGAAATAGGCTACAGAATTACGTGTAAAAAAAAATGTACATTACACTACAGTTCCACATAACTGCAATTTCATAGTTTTTGTAGTAGTAGCATCAAACACCACATTGTAACAATCATACTGTATCTGTTAGCCTTCATCCGTGCTTATCGAACCATTTTCCATCTGAGATGTTGGCCTCGCGCGGGGCTCAGGGCGTGCTGCGGCCGCGGTGGGGCTTCCGTATGCGGCGGCTCAGGGTGCGAGCGAGCCGCTCCACGGCGTTGCGTTTGTGTGTCAGCTCAGTCCCTGATTTCAAACCCTCAATATTCCCACTGTACCACATGACCCAGCCCCCCATAGACATCAACACCAGCAGAGCTCCCGAATACAACAACAGATCCCCAAAGTCGCGACCCCCGACCTCAAGCGGCACGAACACACCGATCAGAAGAGCAGACACCCCGAGAAGATCCAGGAGGACTGCCAACACCAGGGCAAACTTACAGTGGGTCAGTCCAACACGGTCAGCTGTAGGCATGGTGCACGCCCTTCTGCCACGAGAAGAACAGTGTTAAAAACCAGAAGAGCCTCAGTTCTAGTAGAACAGGTATTTTCGCTTAATAAAACTGAAGATATCTTTTAGGTATATAAAAAAAACTTGTTTTATGTGGCTTTATCTATAATCGAGCACTGCTTTCCAAATAAACAACACCAAGTATAGCCTACACTGAGAGATTATAATTTTACTTACCTTTTATGACTGAAATGATGTTCGTTTACGCAACTGCGAAAGTTGACACATTTGTGGTCGTTTGTGTTTTTCCGGGATTTGAGTTCAATCTAGCTGTGACGTCACGCAGGTGTTGTCTTCTTCTTCTTCGTTTAGTTTTATGGCGTTAAAGGTGCATACCGCCACCCATATTGGAGTGTGTAAAATCATGGCTTTATCTTCTAACTACTCCAGTTTCATGCATAAACTTCATTAAAACTTCAACAACTTCACTTTGGGAATTTTCTATCCCTAGAATACCTTTAATATCCCGTTCCCTCCCAAATATGATAATACATTCTTTAAATGTTTCTCTTTCTTCGTTAAATCTTCTACATTATACTAAAACATCTACATTTTATTTGCAATCACATACCTCACATTTATCTGTGTTTATTTTACTCGTAAGAAATAACATATTATTAAGTCTAGTATGTCCTAACCTTAGTCTTGACTATATTATTTCCTCTCTTCTGTTTCCTCTCTTCTGAATTCTGTAATATTCTCTTCCTTTATTATCTAAATCCCATATTTCTTTCTTTATTTATTTTTTGCCACTGTTTATCAATTTTACTTTTCATTAAAGAGGAATCAAAGGGGAATCTCTATTTTATCAGAATTATTTAGCACATTTTTCGCTAATTTATCAGCTTCTTCATTCCCTAAGATTCCTACATGTGCTGGAATCAACAAAACTTAACATCTATTTGCAATCTTTCTAAACTTAACAATACTGAGTAAATTTCTATTAAAATATAATCTCCAGTTGTTTGATTTTTTTTGTCTTTCTCCACCCATTGTAAACCCAAAGATACTGCATCTAGTTCAGCTGTATATATAGACACATGATTGGATATTCTTTTATTGAATCTTACTTTGAATTCAAGAATAGCAATACGCACACCCACATGATCATGACCAGGATCTCTAGAACCATCTGTGTACATTTTTAAATAGCCATAATATTTCTTGAACTAAATTACAAATATTTTCCTTTCCATTCTCCAACCATTCTCTTTTATTTTTAATTATATTATATATATTTATTTTTAATTATATCTAAATTAACCATAGTTTCTAGAAATATGGTGGAATTATGACATTTTCTGTAATAAAATCAAATGTATTCATATCACATTCTTTAGTTTTCTTACCTATGTTCCAACTGAAACCTTTACCTACATGTAGATGCAAAATATTTCTCATCCTGTAATCATAACCAATAAGATAGAGATAGTTTATTCCATTTTAAATCGAATGGAGTTTCATTACATTCCACCAATAATGCATTTATTGTAGTAGTTTTTATTGCTCCTATACACATTCTTAATGCTCTATGTTGCAGTCTGTCTAATTTCTCTGTATCATACATCCATAATCTAGCATTGATCTCCTCAATGCTCTATATAAAGAACTTCCATACCAGAGATGCATCTGGTTAGATTTATTACTTTTTTACACTTTGTTTCAATATGCTTCCTCCATAAATATTTTTCATCCAACCATAAATCCCAAAAAATTTAATTCTTTAACTTTTTCTATACTTTCTATACTATACTATACTTTTTGAGAATAACATAACACAATTTAGTTTGAGGAAATTTAAAACCCAATTTATTAGACCAATTTTCAACATTTTTGTTATTAACATACTTAACATTTTTACCTCTTTTTCAAATGACACCATTATCAGCATAAAGGGCTGATTGACTCCCTGACCCTACATCACTAAACATATCATTAATCATAATATTGAATAAAAGAGGACTGAGCACACTACCTTGAGGAACTCCATTAATAATATTAAACGTGTCAGATATTTCAGATCCTATTTTTACCATTACTGACCTATTTGTTAAAAAAAACTCTTTACCCAATTAAATAGTCTTGCACTTATTCCTAGATTATTCATTTTTATTAATAATCCTTCTCTCCATATAGAATCATATTTTTTTCTATATCAAAGTAAACAGTCATCATGATTTCCTTTCCATACTAATTGACCTTTCTATTTCATTGCTTATTTTAATTATAGCATCTGTTGACCTACCTTTTCTAAAACCACAATGATGGCTATTAATAATCCCTTTTTTCTAGAAAATAATTTTCTTCATCTATTTGCAAAGATGTGACGTTAATGCAATTGGCCTGTAGTTCAGGACTTTCAGGAACCTTTTGGAAAAGGCAGGATAATTGCTCTTTTCCACAGTCTAGAAACTTCATCTTCTCTCCGAATTTGATTAAATTATTCCAGAATGACCTTTAATGCTTCTTATGGCAGATGATGAAACATGGTATAGCTCAGCTGATCTTTTTCTTGGGCTGAATTTTTCGATCCAATGGCTCTTTTTAACTCCATCATATTAAATTCCAAATCTAAAGAGTTATTCCCATTTTTCTTTTCATTAATTAGCTGCCTATTTCCTCTTAACATTTCTTCTTTCCTTTCTTAATGATAGTCAGTAAGATGACTGCATGTATTCCTGAAAATTACCTATAGTAAATCAGCTTTTTTTTTCTGTAACATCAATGTCCTCCCCTTCCAGAAAGTACTGGAATTGACTTCTAAACTCTTTTCCCACACATTTTCTCCACGCATTTCTTTTTGTGGATTTAATAGTTCTTCTCACTATAGTATTTTACAATATTCTCCACATTCATATTTTTCCTTAAAATGAATTGAATGCTTGATTTCTTTCTTTAATTAACATAGAACATTCATCACTCCACCATTGAACTAATTTCTTGTTTTGAAATATTACTTTCTTAGGAATGTATTCTGCTGCTGCACTAATTATCATTCAGCTAACTTTGTTTGCACAAATATTACCATTCATTTGTAGTAATTGAACTTCTTTTTTACAATGTTCTTTAAAATCTTCCCATTTTGCTTTGAAGAAACACCATTTATAATCATTATTATCCTTTTGTCTATATATTTCAGCATCGATTTTACATAAAAATGGAAAATGATCACTACAAAGATTTTCTGTGCTTACTTTCCATTCACTAAAACTAGTTGTGATGAAACCAATGTAAGATCAATGCTAAACATTTTTTTTCTTCTCAAATCAATTCTAGTACTCTTTCCATCATTTAGACATACCTATCTTCATAACTCTGTCAATTCTTCAATCATTACTCCATTGTTATCTGTATGTTCACTACACCATAAATTATTATGGGCATTAAAATCTCCACACCAGATTTCTCTATTTCCATTTCTTTGCATTATTTAATGAAAATCCGTTATCATAATTTCTTTACATGGATTATAAAAATTAATTATAAAAGTACAATACTGATTATTATAAATTTATATGATTATGCATTCAAACTTATCTGGATAATTCATTATCCTAAAAGCTAATCCTTCCTTAATAAATGTAGCACATCCCCCTTCTTTTTTATCAACTCTGTCTTCACAAATTGAACTACATCCTGTTAGAACAAGGTTTAATTGTGGTCTTAACCAAGTCTCTTGTATACAAATAACATCTGGGGTTTCATCCATGTCACTTAAAAACTTCTTAAATTCCTGTCCATTTGCAATTAGACTCCTCGAGTTCCAATGCAAAATACTCAGTCAGTGCCACTTTTATCCACTACTTGAGTCAAAGTTTAGTGGATTCATCATTTCAAATATGGCCTTGGTCTCCACACTAGAAATTCCTAGGTACTTCTTTGCAGCTACTTCAATTCCTACATATACTACTTTGCATATGAAAGCATCAAACTTTGTTCTATGGTTAGGAGAGTTTCACTCCTAACCCTAGGGTTGTGGGTTCGAGTCTCAGGCCGGCTATACCACAACTTAGATGCCCTTGAGCAAGGCACCAAACCCCCACTGCTCCTCGGGCGCCGCAGCATAAATGGCCACTGCTCCAGGTGTGTGTTCATGGTGTGTGTGTGTGCACTTTGGATGGGTTAAATGCAGAGCACAAATTCTGAGTATCGGTCACCATACTTGGATGTATGTCACGTGTGTTTTTTTTTTATTTTACATTGATGAGATGGTTCTTTCATAAACCCTTGAACTTTCCTTTTCTTTTTCTTTTCCTGCCTTTACAGGTTTGTTACCAACATTTTGTTTAGGCTTGGTTACATCTGAAACTTTCTTCAGTGCTTCTGCAAAAGAAACATTATTCATAATTTAGATTTTTCCACCTTAATTTCATCCATAGTAACAGATAAAGGATCTCCCGATATAAGTTAACTCCTCTTAGCCGAGCTTCTGTTCCTGGAATGTGCGTCTTGATATTCTTATGTTCAGTATCTTATCTTGTTGAGTTTTGTTGACAGTGTGAATCATAATTCATTTATTGCTCAAGTATTTAGCGAACTTGACCGTTCCTACCTCAATCACCTTGGCCTTTGAAATCAGATGGAAGTTATCCTCAAAAATCACAGTAACTTTGAATTGGTTCATTGACAGGTGTTACATTATCACGTCCTCTCACTTTTTTTTAAATGTATATCGTCTGTTTCTCTTTTTTCTTATGCTTATTATCTACCTTTTGCCATTGCATTTCCCTTTCAAGATCCCAACCCTCATACTCAGATCCTGAAGCCATTCAATGAGATTCACGATATAGCCGCTGTGACTCACCTCTGCTTCCCGCCATTCATCATCCAGTGGCTCCGCCTCCGACCCGCAGGTGGTGTCGCGTGACACGCCTTTCTTAAACGTCATTCATTCACTCGTTTTCCGTTACGTCGTTTCCCCTAAATCACAAGACATGAAACATAAGAGGATGTGACAGTTGGGGCTTTTTATTTCGTTTCATTCTAGTATAAACACCTTTCACACTGATTTACCGGTTTCCAGCGAACCAGATGCCGTTTCTCTCAAACCAAAACCAAAACGTAGTTGTAGAGGATTAACTGACAAAACACGCATTCAGAAGCGCGTGAATCTCAGTGACGCATTACTTCCGTTCAGACAACGCTTTGTTGTTTGAGGAATGAGTTGTATTTTTCGGGAAATTTATCATAGCTCTTGAAAAAAAAATCCCTTTTTGAAAAGTTTGAAACACTACTTAAAATGTACTTCATATATCATATGAAATAATAATCAGATTTTTTTTATAATTCAATAAAGTTTTAATTTTTTTACTTCTCAGGTGTGATATCATACTAGTCTATAATATATCACACCTGAGGAAAAAACACCTACATTTTATTAAGCAAAAATATGAAAGTTGGTTGTAATGAGATCCATATATGCATTATGTTCTAACCATAAAGTAATTTTTTATAATTTTATAATAAGTGGTAAAAGTTGCCATATGGCACCGCTGTACCAAAAAAAAAAAAAAAAAAAAAGAAATAAATAAAAGAAAAGAAGGCTAGTTTTTCTATAAAATTATCTTATTTTCTATTTAAATGCACATTTCTTTTGAACATTTATAGATTTATATATTTGGAACTCATGCAAACCAAAAATAAGTAGATCCCCATCATTGAACCTTCACTGTAGGCTAAGTCATCCTCACTCTTATCACATGGAAGAGTTAACTATGTACTCTTCAAGTTGACCTTTCTGTAAAACATTGCTGTATTCATTTTTTTTTTAGGAATAAAAAATGTTTAATTTATACACAAATAAAGCTACAAACAGCACATCACTGGCTACCAGGGTTTGTTCACCCCAAATTGAAAATTAGTCCATGTTTTACTCACCCTCAAGTTATCCTAGGTAGTGTATGTGACTTTCTTCCTTCAGACAAATAAAATCAGAGTTATATATATTAAATTGTTCTTGTTCTTTCAAGCTTTATAATGGCATGGGTGGGTGTTTTTGTTCAGTAGTCCAAAAGTAGTCATATAAAGCGCATCCATCCATATTTAAATGTTCCTCATGCTCTGGGGGGTGAATAAGGGCCTCCTTTAGCATTTCAATGCATTTTTGTAAGAAA
This sequence comes from Carassius carassius, assembly GCF_963082965.1. Classification (NCBI taxonomy): domain Eukaryota; kingdom Metazoa; phylum Chordata; class Actinopteri; order Cypriniformes; family Cyprinidae; genus Carassius; species Carassius carassius. The sequence continues at coordinate 12,943,460 of NC_081769.1, forward strand.
ACTATCAATATTTAAAATGTTATAAACATTTTTCTCTCACTTCCACTGTCATATGTTGAAGCCGTTCCAAGCCGCTGAGGACGTATGTCCTTACGACGGTGAGATATGCAAGTCTCCAGAGTTTATTTACAGGACAAAAGGAAGCAAAGTTTCCTTACGTATGCAAAGGAAAACCAGTCTCCTCTGCATTTATATCAAAATCCTCTGACATTTTCCTTTACATTTTTTTCTTACATTTTTTAAATTTGTGACTGTGATTTCTTTTTTTCTTTTCTTTTTTTGTCTCTTGCATTTCTGCATTTGTCTTACGTCCTACGTAATCTACAGGAATAGCATCCACCGACGACAGTTAGCAGAAGTGAGAAAAAATGCATCAATTCACCACAGGAGGCCTTTATTCACACATCAGCCATATGAGGCATGTTTGGATGGATGCATTTTATTTGACTTCTTTTGGACTGTTGAACAAAAACACCCACCCACTGCTATGATAACGGTTGGAGGAGAAAGGATAATTTTTTATATTAATTTGATTTGATTTGTCTTAAAAAAAAGTCATATACACCAAGGATGTCTTGGGGGTGAATACAACATGGGCTATTGAAATTCTTTTTGCACCCTCAGATTCAAAATTTTCAAATAGTTGTATCTCAGACAAATATTGTCAGAATCTAACCATACATTAATGTAAAGATTATTTATTCAGTTGTATAAATCTCAGTTTCAAAAAATGCATGCAAATATCAGTTGTCATTTTTTATTAAAAAAATATAATGCAATACAATGAGTGAGATATGTACAGTACAAAGAAATGTTCAAGTCTTTTGTATCATATTTGATACCTTTAACCTCTTAACTGTCACGTTTTTGAAGATAGACTTGAATGTGCATGATACAAACCTAAATTTTTATAATTCATGACTGAAAATCATTGTAACATGATTTTGATGTGCCATTTATATGGTAATGCAATGTCTGATTTTAAAATAGGTTTTAAAGGATGAATTTTGAGATTTTATGTTTTCAAGCGATATATTACTTCTGATGATTTCTAAAATGTGATAGAGAAAAAGTCAACGAGGAAGTCTTTTTTTTAAACAAAGGTCAAAACTCCTTTTGTAATGTAGATTTCTGAGGGTGCACTCTTGTCATAAATTAATCTATTACTTTTCCTACATAATTTTTAACAATAAATATTGGTAAAATATATATCTGGGAGTCTTAGACCTTTCCAACGATATATAGTTTGTCAAGATTAAATTAGATTTGATTGTAATATAGTATAGTCAACGTAGGTGTCCCGTATACGGGACGGGGTGACAGTTAACAGGTTAAAAGTACACCACTTAAATACTGTAAAGTGCGTGATTACAGAGTGAAAAAAACTAATAGTCATCTTATACTGTATAAGAACCTTCCATTACATTCATTCTTTTAGATTCATTTGAGCAACCTAAAAATGTTGTTGTTTTCAGTCCAGTAAATGTTTGTCTTGAAATATTCTTACTAACCTTATAAAAGTTATGTTCCATGACCTGAAGGTGGAATTTTTTATAATTATGCTAAAAGGCCTTTTACTTAATAATAAAATCATGAACTACCAGTCAAGAGGAACACGGTATAGATTGTATACAATAGGCTTTCACCCTACTCAGTCTTTCTCACAAGAATCCCATTTATTGTCAGAGGTATTTGTTCATGCTGGAGGTCAGGGGGGTCATGCACTCATTATTTTTGAGGGGACACGAGTGGGTTGAGGTGGGGGGGTCGTCATGTGACACACAGTGGCCACAACAGCATATTGGCAAATTATTATTAAGCATTATTTATATTTATAATTTTTGTTAGTAGCATTCCCAGACGCATTAACTATATCATGAAATATCTCGATTCTCACCTTCATTGATTATGTTTGATAAGGGTCAAAGTAGCCCAATAATGTAATATACTAACTAAGCATAAAAACCTGTCTGTTTACTTAAGTAACAGATATGGGTGTCATGCCATAACAAATTTTAATACGACTGCCTTTATATTAAATGTGAATTTCACATTGAAAGTTAATGTGAACAAAAGCGTTGCAAGTTAGGCTACTAATATTTCATTGTACAGAAAGAGAGCAAAGAACTTTTTCACTGACAGTCTAGAGTTCAATCACTCTCAAAAACTCCCATTAAAATCACTGAAACTGTTAATACTGTGAAATCAATATCTTATTTAAAGATTCGTACACACATCTGCTCTTTGTTGTTTCTGATGAGAGAATTCGCCAGAAAGAGGTATTCAGTCAGCGAGCGAGTGAAGGAAGCATTGGCATTTTATCGATGACTCAGCGGAACACTTTTGATTGGCCATTGCATTCATAAGCTCAACAGAATCTTGTGTGATTGGTGATAATTAGGCGCAGTCCTGTAAAATAGCGCCAGCCAGCGAATGCAGATCTGAATTTAGCAGCTGATGATATGACTGGCTGAACATTCTCACACAGCAGAAAATATTAATCGGCTATTTTTGTCTTTTGGAAGCTGTATTCAAAATCCACTTGTCTTAAAAATCTGAATGGGCATGACGCCTCTGCTGGAGGTAGAGCTGTGTTCTTCAGTCATACTTCAGGCTAATATCACAGATATTTTTTGAGAGAACAAAAAATGGTTCCTGCCATGCAATTTTTTCCTTTCTTTTTTACATTCCCATGTAATGCTATCAAAGGACTTTTTGAAGTATCCGGACTGACATCCACACACGGTGTTATTTTGGGGTGTACATGGTGAAATCACCACCGCATCTGTCAGAGAAGCAGTCAAAAAACAAAGAGTGAACATGTATAAAAATATATACAGTATATACGTAATTTAAATTCTAAGTTCATTACAGAAGTCATGAAAGGAAATAAAAACTATATCATACATGGCTTGGTGCATTTCTCGCATCTGAAGCAGTTTGGGAAATAGTTCACCTGGTCTAGGAATGTCCCATTCTCACATTTCTGACATTGAGATGGCAAGTCTCTAGAGCATTTTCTTACCAACTTATACCCTGAAGAAAAATACATGACAGGTTAAGGGAACTGGATATTTCCCTGGAAAATGTAAATGGTATTAGTTAAACATTTCAGACAGTGTACCTGGAGCACATTTGTCACAGCAGAGCCCATTGCTCCAGTATTCATTTTTAGCACAATCACTTCTGCTGCTGACGCTGTGCTGCCCCGTCACAACGCCTACGATCTGGAGTAAAACAGTTCATGACAGTTAAAAGGGTAACAGTTCTTGCAGTTGAACTTATGGCTTGGTATTATGCAACTGGATGATGTCATAACAGGCTATCCCATGAAATGTAGTTTAACCTCAAACATCTGCCAAATATCTGTTGTGTGATTAAGAACACAACCATGGTGCTCATATTTGTGAAATTTGAAATCTGCTCACTACTTTCTAATGACTTACCAATGATGACAAAATACACAGCAGGAGTTTCCAACTTCGTTGTCCTTGGATGTGAAACATGCTTCTTATCATGGATGCAGTCAACCCTTCTGGAAGGAGAAGATTTAAAAGTATATTTCAGAAGACCAGTGAAGTATATATTTTCTTTAAATTGTGATATACAATATATATATATATATATATATATATATATATATATATATATATATATATATATTATCTGGTTAAAGGTTACATTCTGTGTGAGATATAGTTGTACATAACTGTATCTCAATATATTGATATATTTGTAGAACTACAAAACAAAATACAAAGAAGAGCACGTGACTTTACCTCTGTCCTCCGGGATCTAATGTTAGAGTTGCTCCTGTTTCCTTCAAACTGAAAGAACGAGTGGAATGGAAGTCCTTACAGGTTCTTATTTAAGTCGACAAATTACTCATCCTTTTACTACATAACCACACAATGTGGGGTAAAATAAATGTCCCAATTACAAAACTGTAAACCGGTCTAGTCAGATTTAGTCATCACTATGAGGAACTGAACTGGGAAAAACCTTTACTCCAAAAAGAGGAATTCCAGTCTCATGTCTTAGAATGAAGAATATTTAAACCTCTGTTCCACTAACATCTCTAATATAATATATGGCTGATTATCAATTATCAATCAACTAATTAAATACAAATTATTAAATTCATAAACAGAATCATAAACAAAATTGTATTTATTTTGACCCCAATTATGGTTATGCATTGTACATGCCATACATTTTCAATTCATATGTTTTTTTATACACATTTTGGGCCAAAAGGAAATGTACTAAACAAGCATAAACCAAATGTGACATATTCCAGGAAATAAGGAAAGTTCATTTCTCCAGCGACAAGTTCCTGCTCAGAAAGGATGATGTTTTGTCAAGGTTAGGTTGACACTCTAAGTTATAAGAAAATAGTCATTTGTTTCAAACTAAAGCCAATTATTGAGGCATTGTGGATCATTGATCCCATCATTTTCCAGTGATGGACAAATCTGTATCTGCATTTTTTTATTAATTTGTAGAATGACCGTAAATACACTTAATCCTTTATTTTACTGATCAGTCAATATAGTAACATAGCTACTGTGCCAGTAAGGTGACTTGTTCGGTTTACTTAGTTTTGTCGTGGCCACAACATAATAACTCGTGGGAATGTGATAATATGTTGAGGCCACAAGATATTAATTTGTGGGAACGTCATATTAACTCGTGGGAACGTCATATTATGTCGTGGCCACGAGATATTAATTTGTGGGAACGTCATATTAACTTGTGGGAACATCATATTATGTCGTGGTCATGAGATCATTTTGTCGAGGTAACGACATCCTTATGTCGTGGCCTTGAGATGCTATGTTGAGGGAGCAACATCCATTTCTCGTGGCCACGACTTCTTATGTTGAGGGAACGACATGTTTTTCTCGTGGCCACGAGTTTAATGCGTAAACAAACTTGCATGGCCATAGCAACCTGGGATTATCAGAAGTGGATTCATTCATATTTTATTTTGAATTACGAAATTATTATATTATTTATACATATAAAATTTATGCATTTATATTATGATATTTTATGTTAATGTCGAGCATTTACAGTACGCTATTATTTATAAAAGTATTCAGAATGTTAAGTAAAGATCCAAAGTAGCCAAAGCATATGGTTAATATAATAACTACTTAATTCAAGATAAAATATGAATAAATTCCATCTCTGATAATCCCGGGTTGCTATGGTCACGCAGGTTTGTTTACGCATTAAACTCATGGCCACGAGAAAAACATGTCGTTCCCTCAACATAGCATCTAGAGGCCACGACATAAGGATGTCGTTACCTCAACAAAATGATCTTGTGTCCACGACAGAATATGACGTTCCCACAAGTTATTATGTCGTGGCCACCACAAAACTAAGTAAACCGAACAAGTCACCTTACGGGCACCATACATAGCTTATTAACTGACATTAATATTTTTTCTCTCTCCATTATCCAACATCAAACAGGATTTTTGCCATAGTGGCTTATTAAGGGACTGAAGATAAAAGTATTACGGCATGAATTGTGCTAAATGTGGTCCATAAAGCATATATATAAAGGAATTATAAACAATAACAGTATGAATTTCTGTAGAGCTGCTTTTAAACAATGTGTATCGAAAAGGTGCTATACAAATAAAATGGACATCACATTGAAAAATCAAGATACGGCATGAACAAGATGTTTATTATTAAAAATATTATTTTATTATTTACTAATTTACTTTTTTTTATTTAACAGGGTTTAGTTTGTTAAGGGACTTTTTTTTCAACTGCAGTCCACTCTTTGTGAAATCTGCAAAAAAGAGAGAAAGTCATACAGTTTTGGAATGACGTGGGCGAGTAAATGATGGCGTCAAGCAAACTAGATGAACTAGAAAAGATTACAAATGGAAAGCAAGTGTGCACGTGTTATCGCATCATCAGTCCACACCCATTGGGCTTGACTCAATGACTTTTGTTTTAAAAGCAAGTTTAGTTACCATGACCATGCCAAAATACTATATAATTAATAAACCAGAATTATAATGACAGAATGAATCATCTGGGTTAATTACTACGTCCAGACATCCTAAAAATAGTCTTTGTATTCTTTGTGAAAATATCTACTGAATGTTGCATTAAGATCTGACAAAGAATATTTAGACAAATGACATTACCAGACGTGAGTACGTGCATTCAGGATAGTAGCACCTTTTTGTTTCCCAGCATGATGCTGTTCCCCCTTTTCATAATTTACTATTATGTAAAAGCCATAGCTTGGACAGGGGCTAAAATGTATATTGCAGTTGCATGAATATATTAAAAATAGATTTTTTTACAGTGTCAAGTCACATTACAATAAATGTTTTTTTCAGAGGTATTTGTTCATGCTGAAGGCACAGCTGTGTTCTTTGGCAATAGTATATGTTTACATTCACATAATTACTCAGGCTTCCCGCTTATTATCTTTTAGTCATACAAAAACAGTCCTTTTAAAGGCCACACATCACCATGAAATGCTATAAAAAGGACTTTTTGAAGTATCCAGACTGATTATTTCAGGGTGTACTTGGTGAAATCACCACCGCATAAGTCAGAGAAGAAGTCAAAGAACAAAGAGTGAACATCTTAACAAAATCAACACCGCAAAATATACATAACTGACATTTTAATTTCATTACAGAAGACATGAAAGGAAAATGAAACTGTATTATACTTAGTCCATCTTGGGTATATCCCTCCCGTATAGGTATATCCCTTCCGAACATTTCTCACACTGAGATGCCATGCCACTAGAACATTTTCTCATCAACTTTAACCCTGGAGAAAAATACATGACAGAGATTAAGCTGTCCATTCTTCTGAAAAACTGTTGTTCCTAAGGTATTGATTTTGTACCTTTTGTCACAGCAGAGCCCGTCAATCCAGTATTCCTTTGTAGAACAATCACTTCTGCTGCGTAGGTCTGCCGCAAAGTCTGCCATCTGCGGAAAACGTTTAACAGTTATGACAGTTAAAAGGGTAATAGTTCATGACAGTTAAAAGGGTAACAGTTCTTGCAGCTGAATTTATTAACTTGGTATTGCGCAAGTGGATGATGTCATCACTGGGTAACCCTCGAAATGTAGTTTAACCTCAGAACATCTGCCAAATATCTGCTGTGTGATTAAGAACACAATAATGATGTAAATTACACATATCTGTAAAATTTGAAATCTGCTCACTAGTTTCCTATGACTCACCACTAATAGTAAAAAAAAAAGTTTCCTCATTTTTGACTGTAGAGGAAGTAACAGTTCATCAGTCTAGTTGCAAATTCTATTCCAAGAGATTCTGTGTACTGTTTTTTGTTCCAATAAGTAATATCTCTGTCTTATCCAAATTTAATTGGAGAAAATGATTGGTCATCCAATCTTTAAAGATTTTTAACACACTGTTAGAACTATTTATCGCTATTTATCGCATCATCAGTCTACACTCATTTGGGCTTGACTCAGTACCTTCGTCTCTGAAGTTTAGTTACCATGAACTTGCCAAAATAGTGTATAATTGCTAAAGCAGAATTATAAGAGAATGCATCAATTTATGCATTCTTTGTGAAAATATCTACTGAATGTCACAATAAGATTTGACAAAGAATATTTAGATATGCATTACAAATGACATCAACAGACGTCCATTCAGGGAGCAGCCTTTTATTTCCCAATTTGATGCTGTTCCCCCTTTTCATAATTTGCTTTTATGTAAAAGTCTAACCATGGATGGATGGGGCAAAAAAAAAAAATACAAATCTGTATTTTACTGTTGCATAAATATTATGCAGTATTACAATTTTTTTTAATATATATATATAGTATTGGTACTATTTTCACAAGCAAGTTGTACATTTCAAAACTCTTAGTACTCAGAACATCAATACTCACAAGTGATCATCAAAAATGTACTTTTTCAAACATCTCAGGGTGTTTTCATTTGCAAAGGTACAAAACACTAAAAACACAAAATATCCCTTTCATAACATAAAATGTTTCATATACGTATGTAAACGTCATTCATGGTAACTGTTTTTTGTAAGGCTATTACTAAACTTTCATTTCCTTTTCTTCTCGTGTAGTTTAATAGGTGTCTTTCAGATTGATTAGAGAAGCATCTGAAAGAGGAAGACAGCATCAAAGACAGCATTTACAGTATGTCATGTAAATGGAGAAGAGAGCAGGAAAGTACCATAAGTCAGAGTGAAGGAACGAAACTGTAGACTGAGTCATATGGTATGGTGATACCATTTACTTTTACACGACAACTCATGCCTGTATCATATCTTAATCATAACACCTTTTGATGACACACCGGAGTAGGATTAAACTGAAAGAAAGTGAATGTTGTGAAATTTGTCAAGTATGGTAGCCCATACTCAGAATTGGTGCTCTGCATTTAACCCATCCAAGTGCACACACACAGCAGTGAGAAGTGAACACACCATGAACACACACCCGGAGCAGTGGGCAGCTATATATCCAGCGCTTTCATTCACTCCACCTAAAACTCCTGCCAGCACCAAAACTCGAACTGCCAACCTTCAGGTTACAAGTCCAAATCTCCAACCATTAGGCCACAGCTGCCCCAAAGAGCATGTTGTGTCTGTAAATAAACCAAATGTCAATACATATTACAAAGATCTTGCATTTAAAAACAATGATTATGCGGACTGAAAATGTTTCAGATGTTTCATCCGTTATATATTATACTAATACACACATTGTTGGGTAAGGGTAAAAAACAACTAATAATTAACTATTTAAACAGTGTAATAGGATTATTGTAATAATTACTCATCCATTTCATAAATTATTCTTGAACTGACCAAAGTATTTTTAAAGGGAGAATGTTTAACATTACATTTAAAAGTCATGTTAAATCCACTATTGTTTCATATAGAATTGTTTTAGTCTATACAGTATTTAATGCAATTACTTATGGCTTATCTGGAGGAACTTATGAGGCTGACGGCAGACAGATGTTGGAGTGTACACAGGTGGTAGTCTGAGAGGATTATGGGAGATCTACTGTGACAGGCATGGTGAATGGAGTTTGTGATCATGATAATAATGCATTACACACTTTAGAATATACTATACATTACATGGGTCATTCATGGGATTCAGTAATATCTGTCACGATCATTAGATGGAGTGCCCATGAGCTTCAGTAGAGGGCACTCCAGTGAGGACCATTCCACCCATTCACCACCAGTTGTCACTTGGACACTAGCACCTCTCAAACTGTTGCACTACACCCAAACTACATTACCCATGAGTCACTGCATCACAATCACCCTGCCACACCTGCACCTCATTCATCAGCCAATTTCCTTGCCACACCTGCACCTCATTTACACACACACATAAAAGCAGCACACTCACTCTCACTCACTGCGAAGTCTTGTTTAGCCAGTCTGACATTTCCGAGCGTTTTCCCTGTGTTTATTATTCCTGTGTTTATTATTCCTGTGTTTATTATTCCTGTGTTTTGACCTTTGGACTGTTTATTCCGACTCTGATTCTCCGCTGCCTCTCCCGATCCCTGCTTGTTTCTGATTACGATTCTGGTTATCCCTGACACACCTGACGCCATTCCTGATCTCTGCCTGTATGACCATTCTGTTTAATAAATGCTGCATATGGATCCGAACGCCTCCGACTCCTTGTTACAATATCTAAGCTTGGAATGTTTTTCAAACTGATCATTAGGCACATAGAAAATATCCACATCATAATTTTTAAAACACCTTATATTCTCAACCCTGTAAAAGTTAAAAATAGTTTTTGTAAAAATGTTTTCAATTTAGATGTTTAACTAAACATTTTATTGTGTTGAATCATTTACATGTCATTTACAAGTGGTAATCAGCAAGAAAAGCTTTCATTCTTAATGGTCTTCCTTATTCCTTATGTTCCAAAAATATTAACGGGAAAAGGTCAATAATAATGTGATGGGGTTGAAGACGGTAAGACGGTTGAAGGGAGACCGTGCTTTAAATTTTGATTTTCAGTTTTGTTTCATTTTCATATTGTAAAATTCACAAAAAAATAAAATAAAAGATACTAAAATTTTTACAGTAAGTGGTTATTTTAGCTATATATATATATATATATATATATATATATATATATATATATATATATATATATATATATATGCTGGTCATATAATTAGAATATCATCAAAAAAGTGTATTTATTTCACTAATTCCATTCAAAAAGTAAAACGTGTATGTTATAATTATTCATTACACAAAGACTGATATATTTCAAATGTTTATTTCTTTTAATTTTGATGATTATAACTGAAAACTAAGGAAAATCACAAATTCAGGATCTCAGAAAATTCGAATATAATTTAAGACCAGTACAAAGAAAGGATTTTTAGAAATATTGGCCAACTAAAAAGTATGAAAATGAAAAGTATGAGCATGTACAGCACTCAATACTCAGTTGGGGCTCCTTTTCTAAATTTACTTTCATCAGAGAACATAACTTTGGACCACTCAGCAGCAGTCCAGTCCTTTTTGAAGCGAGACGCTTCTGACGCTGTCTGTTGTTCAAGAGTGGCTTGACACAAGGAATGTGACAGCAGAAACCCGTGTCTTGCATACGTCTGTGCGTAGTGTTTCTTGAAGCACTGACTCCAGCTGCAGTCCACTCTTTGTGAATCTCCCACACATTTTTGAATGGGTTTTGTTTCACAATCCTCTCCATGCTGGGGCATCAAATAAATGCAGGCTTGATGAGCAGAAGAAACTTCTTTCAAAAACATTACAAATTGTAATGTTTCCAAACTTTTGGTCTGTACTGTATATATATATGTATATATATATATATATATATATATATATATAAATGCAAGTGCAATATTTGTATTCGTCCAGTGTTCGAATTGAGTCAAAGCTCTTGGGGGGTCCCCCAACCCCCCCCCCCCCCCCCCCAAAAAAAAACAACAACTAATAATATACATATTTGTATTTATTTATTTCATATAATAATATAATTTACTTTACTTTACTTGTGAATTTAATTTACTTTGTGTGTTTCATAACATGTTTTTGCAGCTGAGCATTTACTATGTAAAATTAAATAAAAATCTATGAAATAACAAGATGGCTCTTCTCTTCTTTCCCTTGTCCATATCTGAGAAAATAATGTAAGATGTAAGTTGTAATATTATATTTGTTGTCGTTACTGTGAATATATTTAAGAAAGCACTCCATGTTATTCATGCTACTTATTAAGGTTATTAATGGTGATATACTTTGAACAGTGCACATGTAGGCATTTTATTTCATTAAAAAAACTAATTTATCTTGAATGTAGTTACATAACCCTTTCATATTTTCAAGCAGAAGTTGTCATAGTTGGGTAAACTTCTATAGTGGTGAATGAGAGTATATGTTTAAATATATGTTTTGTCACAATAGTGTTTCTACAAGAGGGAAAAATAGAAATAATTTGATACGATTACGATGCTGATGACCATTAATCAATTTTGATCTCTTGATTCACTATCAATTCACATGAATAGGCCTACTGTACTTACTTTTCTTGGGTTAAACTCAGTATTTTCTTGCATTAATTAATATTCACTTGTGTGTGCTTATACGAGTATCTTTTTAAAATGTATAATCTAGTGTTTGATCATGTCTAAATATTTATTTAAATGCAAAACCTAAAAATAAGTAAGCAGTTATGACCTGCAATACTCTTTTGAGCAACTAGAGTATGTATATTTATTAGAGTGGGTAAACAATGGCATTGCAAATGGAAATTATTATTTTTCTGGCCACAAAATGACTTTAATTTGCCTCTTTGCATTGAATTTAAAATCCTTTTCTCCACTTAACCTTAAATACTACACTAATTGTATTAGGCTATACATAATAATGGAAAATAGGATACAATTCATAACAAAAACGGTTGATCTGCATGTTTGTCTTCGGCGTAATAATCAATGCATGTGTGTCTCACGCACAATTCGTGAGAGTTAGCAACCCTGCTTTATCATCGTTGACACAAAAAAAGCCTTCACCTGATGAACATTTTCATCAGTAATAATGTCCTTAATTAAATTAACACTGTTTTTGAGCAGTTAAGGTTACTAGATTTAAAATGATTTGTTTAATTCAGAATGGGTGCAATGCTAGCTCCAAACAAGATTCTATTTTTCTCAGAATTACGTTAGATGGCTAATTACAACTAACAAGCCGATAGTGAGCTAGCATCATAAGATAAAAAAAAACAACTATTGACAGACCAAGATTATAAGTGACTCTCTGATTCTAAGATAAACACTTATTCAGTAGCAATAAATTAGGTGTACCAAACAATCATAAAACAAAGAAATATTATCTTACCGTTATCGTGAGGTAAAATAATGACGAAGGATCACTCTATCAGCCAATCACACAGCGACGTCGCGCCCGCAGTCTGTAAATTCCTTCAGAAAACAGCGTGTGGCGCACTTGAGCGTATTTTCAGATGCACATCTAATTTGAAGTAGCTTTTTATGGGAGCGGCACTTTTTACAGTCTATGGAGCGGCAGCGCAATACTTTGGTAAAAAATAGATAGATAGGGCTATGTCAAATATTGTTTCTATTTTAGTTTTAATGAAAAACCAGGGGACCCCCCAAGGTCATTTTTTTGGGCCTTATGGGGGGTCCCTTGATGCTTATGGGGGGTCCCGGACCCCCCCAGCCCCCCCTCAATTCGAACACTGTATTCGTCACAATGGACATACCAAAGTATTGTGAAAAGTTCACAATTCATTTTGTTGAACACTACTTTAAAATTGCATGAACTGCAAATATTAATACTGTACATTGTGTGACTTAAGAAAAAAAACTCTCAAGGCTTTTATTTTGAAGGTGGCACAACAGTGTCTATCGTCACGTTGTTTTTAGCTCTGCTGCTGAGGGTGATTTAATTGTTATTGTTAGCAGGCTGATTCTTCAGCAAACACAACGAAAGTGCATTGAGACACGCATCAAATACGTGACAGAAAAGCACGTTCAACACGCGAACAACGGTTTGTACGTGTTTAGTGTCATCACGTGATAGAAATACAGCGTTTATTTGGGTACAGTCTTTTGAAACGGTTTAAATGTGTTTAATTGCACTGAGCTGACTGGCTAACTGTTAGCTATTCGGCTCAGTGCTGTTAAACAAACGGTGTATTATCCCTTCACCACTACACTAACCGTGAATAAGCTCAGTATTTTTGATATCAAGAAGAGTGCAGCTCATGTCATAACCTGTCTTATGTAGTTGTTTTGGTTGTGGATGGCTGGTGTCTGGGTGATTGAAAGATAGTGACAGTCAGTTTGCCTGTTTAACTTTGTAACTTTAAGTGTAAAACTGGTAAAATGCTAGTCATCTGGCATGTTTTATGTACCTTTTGTGATATGTTGCCGCATGTGTGTCTGCAGAGAAATAAAGCAGATGTTGTGAGTATTTTGGAGGACAGTCGCTCTCTGTGTCTGAACCGGTGGAAATATGAATGATGCGGATGCAGCCTCAAGGAAGCGCGCGAGCTCCCGAGAGCTCCAGCGTAAGTATGCACGCACTATAATAACACTGTCATAAATGCACTTTGGAGCTGATGGCGTAACCCCTGTGAATTTCCCTGAAAAATAATGTCCATCCTACTTGTCTTTAATCATCTTTCTTCAGCTCCCAAGAATGAGGATGCCTATGAAATCCCCATTCCCTTTGATGACAACAACTTTGATCAGCAGGGAGGCTTCTACAACCAGAATGACCACAACTTTGACGGTCAGTTCAGTTTATCATCATTATTACTTGGTATTGTTCGAGTCTCTTAGAGAATGTTAAAGGTTTAGTTCACCCACAAATGAAAATTCTATCATTTACTCTCATTCAAACATCAACAACTTTTTGTTTCACACAAAGAACGATACCTCAATAACTAACATTACATTATTAGGCTTCACTTCCACACTAACTATAATTCAATACAGCTTTAAAATCATAGCAAGAAAATACAGGTGCATCTCAGTAAATTAGAATGTCATGCAAAAGTTAATTTATTTCAGTAATTCATCTCAAATTGTGAAACTTGAGTATTAAATTCAATGCACACAGACTGAAGTAGTTTAAGTCTTTGGTTTTATTAATTGTGATGATTTGGGCTCAAAAACCATCTCAACTACTATCACTATCTCAACAAATTAGAATACTTCATAAGACCAATAAAAAACATTTTTAGTGAATTGTTGGCCTTCTGGAAAGTATGTTTATTTACTGTATATGTACTCAATACTTGGTAGGGGCTCCTTTTGCTTTTATTACTGTCTCAATTCGGCGTGTCATGGAGGTAATCAGTTTGTGGCACTGCTGAGGTGGTATGGAAGCCCAGGTTTCTTTGACAGTGGCCTTCAGCTCATCTGCATTGTTTGGTCTCTTGTTTCTCATTTTCATCTTGACAATAGCCCATAGATTCTCTGTGGAGTTCAGGTCTGGTGAGTTTGCTGGCCAGTCAAGAACATCAACACCATGGTCATTTAACCAACTTTTGGCTGTGTGGGCGGGTGCCAAATCCTGCTGGAAAATGAAATCAGAATCTTCAAAAAGCTGGTCAGCAGAAGGAAGCATGAAGTGCTCCAAGATTTCTTGGTAAACGGGTGCAGTGACTTTGCTTTTCAAAAAACACAATGGACCAACACCAGCAGATGACATTGCACCCCAAATCATCACAGACTGTGGAAACTTAACACTGGACTTCAAGCAACTTGGGCTATGAGCTTCTCCTCCCTTCCTCCAGACTCTAGGACCTTGGTTTCCAAATTAAATACAAATCTTGCTCTCATCTGAAAAGAGGACTTTGGACCACTGGGCAACGGTCCATTACTTCTCCTTAGCCCAGGTCAGATGCCTCTGACAATGTCCATGATTCAGGAGTGGCTTAACAAGAGGAATACGACAACTGTAGCCAAATTCCTTGACACGTCTGTATGCCTTTACCCCAGCCACAGTCCATTCCTTGTGAAGTTCACTCAAACTCCTGAATCAATTTCGCTTGACAATCCTCATAAGGTTGCGGTTCTTTTGGTTGGTTGTGCATCTTTTCTTTCCACTCAACTTTCTGTTAACATGCTTGGATACAGCACTCTGTGAACAGCCAGCTTCTTTGGCAATGAAAGTTTGTGGCTCCCTGTGAAGTGTGTCAATGATTGTCTTCTGGACAACTGTCAGATCAGCAGTCTTCCCCATGATTGTGTAGCCTAGTGAACCAAACTGAGAGACTATTTTGAAGGCTCAGGAAACCTTTGCAGGTGTTTTGATATGATTAGCTGATTGGCATGTAATCACATTCTAAATTGTTGAGATTAATTGGTGGATTTTTGTTAAATGTGGGCCAAAATCATCACAATTAAAAGAACCAAAGACTTAAACTACTTCAAAATGTGTACTTTGAATTTATTTAATACACAAGCTTCACAATTTGATTTGAATTACTGAAATAAATAAACTTTTCCACGACATTCTAATTTATTGAGAAGCACCTGTAGATTATTAGCTATGTTGTTTCTGAAATAAAATATTTATGACCGAAACAAGTTAATTAAAAATATACACATATAATAATAAAGCATATACATAAACCTAAATGGGAAATAAAACGGTTATGGAATAAGCATGTGTGCTATTCTGTGTCCTAAACTCCTGAAAAATTGGTGTCTCATATTTTACAGTCAATGCAAATTATGAAAGAAGTCTATTAAATCTGTGTGTTCAAATGAAAATAAAATGTAACTCCCTTGTTATCCTTTAACATTTTCATAGGTAACTTTAATTTAACGACACATTTTTTTATTCAGTAACTGTAACTATAATTTAGTTACATGTAACTAGTTAATCCCCAACACTGCTTATAGTACCATGGTTCATTATGTTACGTTCCTCGTTAGCCTAGTTTCGAGGAAAGGATGTATTTAATTTATAGTTCTATTTTGTTAGTTCTAGGTAGGGAGTGACTGTCATCTATATACTTTTGTTATTAATTAGGTTAGTTTATGTTGGGCGTTGGATACGCTAAAGTTTGCGGTTTTATTTCTACATTTTCTGTTTGATAGTTAGATTAGTTGGGTTAGGGTTAAGTTATCAGGGTTGTTTCTCCTTTTGATTATTTCCTTGTTTTGGCGTCTCTCAGCTTCCTCTTTTTTCATTATAGTTTCTTAAATAAATTTCTTTAAGGACTGCTAATCTTTACCTCTCAAAATAAATAGACTTGGCCTTGAACATCATTGTCTGTTGTCGGATCTCCTTATTTCATGGTTTGCCCCAGTGCCAGCTGTGTCTCACTTAAATGTTTCGAAACATCCCCCAAAAATATCAAGCACGTAATTTTTATTCTTGAACAGAAGTTGTATGTGTTTGAAAGGACACTAAAGCGAGTAAATAAAGACAGGATACATTATAATTTTTGGTTGAACTATGTATAGGTCAACATGTCGTGATATTTGCTTGTGTTGTGATGCAGGAAGTGATCTGCCAGCACAGAGCAGCTCGTACCTGTTAATCAATAACCTGCGCACACAACTACAGATCTCACTGGAGAAAAATTCATGGCTGCAGAAACGCATCGAGGACCTGGAGGAGGAGAGGGACTTCCTGCGCTGCCAGCTCGATCGGTTCATCTTCTCGACCAAGAGTCAGGAATGCAATGGTGAGACGAGTAATAGAGGATACTAATAGAGGATACTTAGTGCCACAAGAAAAAGTTAATGCAGTCAAAGGTCATTTGAGAAACAGTGGAATGTTTGGGAGAACTGTCATGTTGCACTTTAGTTTTTGCCTTTTTCCATAAACACTCTTCAGTTTACATAGAGTTTACATACTTTTACTATCCACGGAAAGAAAGGGTAATAAACTGTTTTATATGAAAAATATGTTTTTGTACATTCTCTTATGATCATAGCTGCAGTAAATCATCATATGATGCAGAAGTCAGGCTGCGTATTAATACAGATTTCCCAAAGACTGACAGGAAAACTGAATTTCTGTTTTCCCTGCAGGTAATGATTCCAGGAGTTTTTCTTGGAGAAGGACGAGAGAAAATGATCGCGGTAAAATCTTTTTTGACTTTCGAAATTAGACTCATTAAATATTAATTATACTATTATACTTTTTATTAATATTTTGAAATAACTTTTATTTTTATATTTCCAGCTTTCATTTTCATTTTGGTTAAATTTTGAGTAATTTGTTTAATGTTCTTTTGTCATTTTTATTAGTTTTTTAAATGTTTTTTTTATTTTTTTTATTATTGTACTGTTTCAGTTTTAGTTCATATTAGCTTATTTATTTCCAGTTAGTATTTTTAGTATTTTAAAGAGGTCACAGGCCCCCCGCCACTGCTCTGCGCCATTCTTCCCTGAAGTTCACAACGAGCTGACCAAGTCGTGGCTTGCCCGCTACTTGGCCTGCTTGTGCACTACCTCTCCCGCAGCTCTCACTTCAGTTGATGGCTCTCAGGAGTAGGACTATGAGCAAATACCGCCCATAGACAAGGCAGTAGCTGATCACCTATGCCACCCCGCGGCTGTTGGGTGGAAAAACAAGAGAGCCCTTCCTTCCAAGCCCTGCAGGATGACCTCCGCCATGGCTGGCAGAGCCTATTTGTCCACAGGCCAAGCTGCTTTGGCACTGCACACCATGGCCATTTTCCAGGTGTTCCAAGCGTTTCCTGGACGAGTCTGGTTCTGACGCACCTGCCTTTAGTGACCTCTTCAGCGCCACGGATTCAAGGAGATCGCAAAAGTGGCCTTTCTCGACGCCCCAGTCTCTCCAACCGGTCTCTTCATGCCAGCTGTAGAAGGGTTCACTGAGCGTTTCACTGTAGCACAAAAGTCATCCCAGGCCATGCTACACTTCCTGCCCAAATGCTCTAGCTCAGACTCTGCCTTGAGGAGTGTACCGACTCAGCATCAGAGCAAGCCTGCCCCTTCTACCTACCATACATTGCCCCCTAAGGAGTAGCGCCAGCGAGCCCACCCTGCCTAAGCACGCTACCCTTCCGAGACGCCAGGCCCCTGGCCAAGGATTGTCCTGGACCCGACGCCTCAAGTCTTCCTGACCCCTCAGAAAGAAAGAGGAAGGGACAAAGTCCCGCCATGGCCGGACCATCCCAAAAGCTCTCTCGCCTAGTTCCCCTGCCAGCCCCTTCAGTTCCGGGTTTTGGGGACTAAGGGTTTGTTCTGCGACCTGGGCCCACTGTTGTTTTGCCCACGCAAAACGTTGTTATGGTGGATACAATAAATATTTCACATTTTCAAAAAGAGAGCAATTTTCCTCTTCCACACTCGTCAGTGTTGAGGCCCCTGTACAGCGGTCTGTCATCTGACGCTATCCTACCTCTTGTCATGGCAGGCCATCCCCAGAGTGTAAAAGTGGGTTTTGGGAATAATAAATCATGGCTACTCACTGCAGTTCACCTGAAGACCTACGTTTCCAGTGGATGATTCCCACTTTGGTAGAACCAGACACTCATGTCCTCCACACCGAGGTGATGACTCTGCTAGGGAAGGGAGCCATAGAAATAGTAACCCCCCTCAGAAAGGGAAAAGTTGGGGTTCTACAGCTGTTATTTCCTTGTCCCCAAAAAAGATGGTGGTCTCAGACCCATCTTAGACATCAGACTCCTGAACCTCTCCCTCATGAGATGGAAGTTAACTTTGAAACAGATCCTCACGCAAATTTGCCCCGAGGACTGGTTCTTCTCACAGGATCTGAAAAATGCTTACTTTCACATCCAGATAGCCCCCCATCACATACAATTCTTGAGATTTGTGTTCGAGGGCGTGGCTTACCAATATACAGTCCTTCCCTTTGGGCTGTCTCTAGCTCCTCGCACTTTTACAGTGTGCATGAACGCGGCGCTTTCCCCTCTGAGACAGATGGGAATCCAGGTTATGAATTATCTCGACGACTGGCCCAGTCGCAAACCGAGCAAGACCATCACAGATCCGTGCTCCTCAGCCACTTGGAGTGCTCAGGCCTCAGGGTCAATTTTGCCAAAGCTCACTGCTCCCCAGCAAAGGTATCACATTCCTGGTTGCAGTCTTCGACTCAGCCCGAATGAGGGGTGTAGTCTCGCCAGAGTGCGTCCTGACAATTTCTCAAATCGCGGCTTCCACCAGGTGTAAAGCCTGTTTCCCTCTGAAGTTTTTCCAGAGGATGCTAGGGCTGATGGCTTCTGCCACCCCAGTTTTGCAGCTCGGCCTTCTACGGATGCGGCCTCTGCAATACTGGCTGAAACTCCGGGTCCCACCTCACGCTTGGCGGCATGGCTGCTTCGCATCAGGGTAAATCAGGCCTGTTTGGCAGCCCTGAAATCTTAGACAAACCCTGTTTGGGTTAGTCGTGGAGTACCCCTGCAGGCGGTTTCCAGAAAAACGCAGTACTCATTCTGTGTCTCAGGGAACCGAGGCTACGTTCGTACAGAGTACGTAAATTGTCAAGGCAAAATTTCTAAGTTTCATATATTTATTAGTTTTTCATGTAATATTATTTAGATTTGAGCTTATTTCAATTAATAAAATTATTAAAATTAGTTTTTTTTAGTTATAATAGATTTATAATATCCTTGTACAGAACATTAATAAATCCTAACCAAAATATTTGAAGATGTTTCTTTTCGCTTCTGGCCAAAGTCTGTGCTGTGTTGTCCTAACATGGTAAGGGTGAGAATCCTTGATGCAACATAGAGATTACAGGGGCCAGCTGCACAAACTTTGATTGGTTAATTCTAAATCATAATAAGTCTGACCAGCTAGCGGTAGGGCTGCATGATAAATGTTCACTGACAAGCTCTATATGAAATATGGTCATGAACAACGGCTCTGTGTAGTAAATGCTGCTCCATGTGAAAGCGAGCAGGTGATGAAGATTTACCACTGATTACAAAACCGGCTTTACTGACTAGTTGTGCATTAAATATTGCATGCGATTTATCGTGCAGACCTAGCTAGCAGTTAGCTGAGGGTAATGAATCTAATTTTTCATATTCAAGTTAGACCAGTCTTTAAAGGTGCCATCTGTCATATCTGGCAAAAAAATCAAGTCATACTCCACATTCCATACCAGATGGGGGCAGTATGCCTCAATAAAGTGAATTGGTCTACTCTAGAGTAACAAACGAGAAACGGCATAGTCTCTATGCTCCGCCCCTACCTTCACAACAACCCTAGAGCATAGCCGAAGCCTATAAGACAGCGGTTCTCAATTGCAGTCCTCGCGCCCCACTGCTCTGCACATTTTGAACGTTTCTCTTAGCGCTTTAGACATTTGTTCTATTCGAACATAAGTGCCCTGCGAAGTGGACATCACAGGATATTCAGCCATGATTCCAGTTCGAAGCGAACGTAGCTATATGTTCCAATCAAAGTGCATTGAAGTGTGCAAAACGTGAATTTAAATTGTATTGATTTACAGAGGTATATGATGTCACAGTTGTCCATGTTTAAAGACGCTGCACAGCACAAATCAGTGAATGAATGTTTCGATGTGAGGTAAACTTCAACAGATTTTCAGAGAGTAGGGTGCAATGAACATTTAAAAAACAGTTCATGAACGGAGTTCATTTCTAACGAGCTGATTATCTGAATCAGGTGTGTTAACAAAGAGAAACGTGCAAAATATGCAGAGCAGTGGGGCGCGAGGACTGGAATTGAGAACCGCTGCTATAAGGACGTTTTGCCTCCAGAGGAACGTAGGGTGATGTCAAGTGATTTTGAAACATGACATCTTCAAGCTACTCCCCTTCACCTTTACCAGTGAATATGTTCATATTCATTTTGTTCATATTACATTGAGTTGTATATACACATTATTGGAATTATTGTTATGGGGAGTCGTGGCCTAATGGTTAGAGAGTCGGACTCCCAATCGAAAGGTTGTGAGTTCGAATCCCGGGCCGGCAGGAATTGTGGGTGGGGGAGTGCATGTACAGTTCTCTCTCCACCTTCAATACCACGACTTAGGTGCCCTTGAGCAAGGCATCGAACCCCCAACTGCTCCCCGGGCGCCGCAGCATAAAATGGCTGCCCACTGCTCCGGGTGTGTGCTCACAGTGTGTGTGTGTGTTCACTGCTCTGTGTGTGTGCATCTCGGATGGGTTAAATGTAGAGCACAAATTCTGAGTATGGGTCACCATACTTGGCTGAATGTCACTTCACTTCACTTAAATTAATTTGACAGACAGCATTCTGTCAACATCATTGGTCAACATCAGACAGGTGATGTTGACCAAGCTAGCGCCAACCAACAGTAACCAGAGCTGCCAACTCTCAAGCATTCACCGTGAGACACACGCAATTGACTCTTTTCACACGCTTTCACGCCACACATCAATTTTCTCACGTACAGAAAAACCACGAAGCAAAGAGGACACGGAGACCAACAGACTAGTTAGAGCAGGTTACTTATGATATAAAAAAATGGGTAAGTTATAGCTAGCTAATTATCAAACGCAGCTACGGTTAGCCATCGCTAACATTAGCATGTTTATAGAACAGCCTTCGATACATTTCTATGTTATAACTTCCCGAAAAAAAATACACAAACATATAAAACAAACTTCTAGCGAAATACTAACAGCATCTAACTTACCAATCCAAAATAAATGTTGCAAGTTCGGTGTCGAACCTCATTTCTTTCAGGTCCATCAGTTGTCTCCAGCGATTGAAAGCAGTGCCGATGTTTACTCTGGTTCGGCTCCTTTTCTTATCGGATTTGATTTGTGATTCCGAGCGCGGTTGTTTCCGTAGCGGGTGGTGGTCTCTTGCCAAGGGCTTAAGTCATCCTTCCGCTCTCTTCCCTGAACTGAAGTAGTGGGCTGTACTTTCCACATGATTGACATCAGGTATAAGTACACCCACAAGCCGTGCGAGTTATTCGTGTATTGCAGGTTGGCTGGTGGTTATGTTGCCCGCATACCGCCTCCCATGGCCGAAACTGGTATTACGACACCTGTCGGTCCGGGGCTAGTAATGCTACTGCTAATTAAGGTTGATATCTCTGCAGCACTATAACTTGACATTTTTTAATGACAACATCGCCCTTATTTCTTCTCATACTTTTGATGCGTGTAGGTAATTTTTAAAATATTTTTACCTCAATTTTTGCACATGGCACCTTTAATCCATAGCAGGTTTTCCATCATCCTGTTTTTTTGCACATTTTGAAATATCGCATCAGAATCAAGTGATGGAAACGCTGAATTTTTTTATAAAAATGACTTAATTAGCAAAAAAATGTATGCTCGCTTGAGGTGTTTTTTGACTTGTGCAAAAAAGGGATAATGGGACATAGAAATGCATTTTGTGAATAAATTCCTCCAAGCACATCAAAAAATGTGACAATGTGACTTAAGGCTATGGGACGGTAAATCAGGACTAACCAGCGGGCCAAACTTGTTCCACAGCATCTGAAATGTTATATGGTCATTCAGAAATGCCCGAGCAAAGTCTATGAAAGTATTTCTGTATAATTGCTTCCTAGAACTGTTAAACGACTGCATTCCTTACAGCAGCATCCACCTCCGAAAGCAATGACAGCATTCGTTGTGTTTCGTCTAAGCCTATTATGCAACTGGCCACAGAATTAACTTTAATCATTAACGTTGCAGATCAACAAGTGGAGAGCCAGCGTTCATCCAACCGTCAATCATTCCAGCAGAGGCCAACCCAACAGACTTCAACAAATCCCAAGGCCCTGAGCTCTGTTCCTGGTCCAGTCAGTGCTCAGATAAATTCCTTGTATGGATCTCCCCACCCTCAGCCTCTTTTGCAGGGCCACGGTGGCGGCAGCACCAGCAGTAGCAAGAACAGGTCCCTCAATGAACTGCAAGGTGGGTCTAAAATGCTTTTTAACCTGTATTTGCACTATATTGCCATTTTGGTTTAAATGTTTACTGTATGTCTACAATAAGCATTTTTACAGTTTAGTTAAGAAGCTAACTTAAACTTGAAGTCACTATAGATTTACCATACTTCCATGTATGTCTTCATGAGTTTAATATTTTTCTAAAAAATGATAAAAAAAAAATTTTTTATGTTATCCTTTGTTTTTTAGAAGCAGTGATATATTTTTGCATGATTCTTTGATTAATCAAATTCAAAAGAACGGCATTTTATATAGAAATCTTTTTAGTTTTTTTCCTTTTTTTATGCCTCCACAGAATCCCTCACTCTTCTGGGAGATGAAGAAGAGGATGACTACCTTGAGGATAGCTACCTAGAGGAAGAGGAAATGATGTCTCGAGAAGATGTGATAACAGAGAACATGTCACTTCGGAACATTGGCACAGCCGGAAGACCCACCGGCAGTCATCCTGCTCTGAAGAGAAGAAGGGTATTCAGAATCGCCAGAGGGAGAGAAAGACAGAGAGGTGAGCAAGACAGTGTGAGGAAACATGGCAAACAAGTGCCTTTCTTCTGTTTCTGATCTCTTCAGTTCATCTTTCTCTCCTTATTGCTGTTGTGCTAGTGAAAGACGCAGCAGGTGTGCTGTTTCGCTACAAAAAGATCCTTGTAACATACCAGAGGTTTAAGAACATGTCCAAGGCCTTCCAGATCCACGGTGTAGATCGTAATACGGTGGCCTCTACCACACCCATTGCTGAGCTTCTGCTGGTGGCTCCAGAGAAGGTGGCTGAGGTGGGCGAGTTTGACCCGTCTAAAGAAAAGCTTCTAGACTACGCCCGGCGGTGTTATATTGCCCTCGACCCACAGACACTCAGCAAAGTGCAAGCCCTGAAGAAGAACAACCTCCTCCTTCCCATCTCATACAGGTAATACATACATACATATATACATACATACAGATGCTTAGCAATTATAGTGTTCCTGTTCAATTTCTTTACTCTTTGTCACTCTTCCAGGACATAGTCATTTTACACAATTTAGAAACCAATTAGTTATAATGAATTGTTTATATGTACTGTTTATTATTTATATGTGTTTATTGATTATATTGGAAATATAGTTTAAAGGAGTCATATTATGTTTTTTTAAGGATCATTATTTTGTTTTTGGTGTAACAGAATATGTTGACATATTCTCTTTGGATTTGAGACTTTGCAACTTTACTTTTCTTCTTTATGCACCAAAAGCTTGTAACACTCCAAAGAGAAAGGAAACATTGAAATCGCATCGTATGACCCCTTTAATCAATATATTCTTAATAAATAGGCTCTCTAATAATAAATACTATATTTTTAGGATGCACAGATATAAAAATTTGTGCCAATAGCGATAAAAAAAACTGGTTGTTTTAAAATTTACAAATCAGCTTTAAATTTACAATTCAAAATCATAAATATCCATTATGAACTGAGATATAGCTTCATGAAAGAGCTTTATTTTTATCAGTGTGTTTTAAATGACTTGTGTAAATCATAATAGCATTCTTACATAATCTGTTGCATTTGATTCAGTGTGGCAATTTTGATAAAACACATTCTTACATAAGGCACAAAATCTTGTAAAGACAAACACTTAAGAAACTGACCGTCAGTTTTTTTTTTTATGCTTCTCCAGGTTGAAAGGAACGGATAATCGATAATAGGAAGATTTAGCAGGGTGATTCTTATCCTGCTACTATACAGTGAAACCCTTCACTGTATTTTAATGTACCATAGGACACACATCTCTCATCTCAACATCCACATTGTTCTGTTCAGATCCGCTGTACTCTGATCCAAGTGTATTATCACTCACTCATAAAACTGGACGCTCAAAGCTGCGAGTGGGTTGCACACTTTTGCTTTCAGGTTTGGTATTTTAAAACAGAAGTTAGTTCTCAAACCCCTTTTTACACCATTCTTTCATAACAGACTTTTTAGTATCCCCTAATTGTTGCTATGGTTAAAGCTCAAGAATTTACCTTTAGTTATGATATTCTCTCAATACCACGACTTAGGTGCCCTTGAGCAAGGCATCGAACCCCCAACTGCTCCCCGGGCGCCGCAGCATAAATGGCTGCCCACTGCTCCGGGTGTGTGCTCACAGTGTGTGTGTGTGTTCACTGCTCTGTGTGTGTGCATTTCGGATGGGTTAAATGCAGAGCACAAATTCTGAGTATGGGTCACCATACTTGGCTGAATGTCACTTCACTTTCACTTTCACTCTGCTGGGTCATTAGATCCTCTCAGTTGTCCCAAGCGTGTGTCCTGGTTCTCCGTATCTGATAGCACTTACTTGACAGACTGAAAGATTTAGGTTCTTCTAAACAGTGGTGCATGCATAGACCCATGCACTCTTCCTATTTTAACACTGTGCTACTCCTGTACGTTCTCATTTGAACCTCTTTGGATATGATTTGTGGAGTGTTCGTGCATGTGTCTCCCTTAATAATGGACTGTCTCCTATTAGATGACACTGACTGTTCAGCATGTGCAAAGTTTATATAGTGATAATACATGTTAAAACAGTTGGTAATAGTACTAGTCTAGTACAGCATAGTGCAGATGTTAATGTTATGTGAGGAAGTGAGTGCAGAGATGTTCCTGTTCTACCTGGTGCTGAAGTACTCATGAGTGTGTGTGTGTGTGTGTCTGTGTGTCTTTGTTTTTGTTTGTCGAATTCACTTTGTGTGTGTGGGTGCATGTTGGGTGTTTGTTAATGTGCAGCGAGATTAGACTGTTCATGGCTCCTTTAAGCACATTTTGAATCCTCCATGTGGTTAATAAAAAACAGCAGGTTTCTCTTTACATCGCAATCTTCTTCCTCGCCATCAGATCATGTTTGTGGGAACACTACGAAAAGTTTCAGTTTGTTAACAGTTAATACATTAGATGTCATAAACTAAAATGAACAGCATTACTATTGAAAAATAAATGTACTTAAATGTATCTAAAATACATTTATTTAATGCTAAGTATACTGAATATACATGTACTTATTTCTAAACTAAATAAAAAATATCCTGCAATTGTACTTACGGTATACTTAAAGTTTTTTTTTTTTTTATATTAGTAAGTCTCGAACAATATGTCAGTAAATATGTTAATAGATTTGAACTGTACTTAGAAGGACATGATTGTATTTAAAATATCACTTTTTACTAGGGTAATGCGTTATTTATAAAACTTTAAATTCTAAAAATGTATTAGTTTATGTAGAAATGAACAATAATCTAAAATAATTATTGAAATTATTTTCTTTTGTAAGTTCATGGTACCTAATACATTAACTATAATGTTAACAAATTGAACCTAATTGTGAAGTGTCACTGTATTTGCATTATCTTGCACGTTTTAATGTCATTTTCCTGTCTGCTACCATTGATTAAGGGTCTGGGCTTAAGTATATTTCAGTTTCACCTCAGGAACCAATCATTCGCGAATATTTCAAGTACAGTTTAGTTGATCATAAAATCATTTTCCACTGTTGTGTTTGAGAAGCTGTTTATATAGTCTGGTCTTTTCTGTTATACTTTCATGAAATGTTCATTGATTCTTTGTATTGTGAATCACACTAAACCATTTGATTTCCTACTGAATCCTGTGCCACTTTACTCTTTCATTCTGATTCTTCTTTCTTAAGGTCTTGCTACCTAATAGCCTTCCCATAATTCTTCAAAGTGCACTTGATAAGACTAAAAACCCCATCTGCTAAATCATGAAATGTTCTTTCAGGAAACTAATTAGCCATTTATTTTTAAAGGCGTATTACAGTTATATGCTAATCAGTTTGAACAGGAAGCAGAGATGGAACTACACCATGAAAACAACACTCTTTTTTGTTAAAAACCTTTATTATGTACATTGTAGACAGCCTTGGGTACTGTACACCATAATTCTTGATCCCAAATAAAATTTGCACTTTGCTAAAGTCCACTGTTTTTCCACAGCTATTAATAATTTGTCCTTTTGCATCTTGTGTCCTAGAGCACACCAACAACTCTTCAAACTGTATTCCCATCAGGCTGCATTCAGAAAGCATTTATATTCCATGCTGAAGGGGATCTGATGTTTATAAATAACAGAGAACAAGTAGTTTTGGTGCAGTATTCAGTATTACACTCAGTGAAATGGCTCGCTCATATTGTGGACAACAGACTGTAGTCCAAATCTCTGCCCATGAATGTCTTATATAGAAACTATGGAAGCAGCACAGCTACTCATTCGAAACACGTACTGCATATGAATACATTTGTTCCAATTGCAATCTCTGTCAATGTCCATAAGATATCGTAGAAGTTAAATTGCTGCAATTCAGCATCATGCCATTCCTTTCTGCAGGATGTGGAGTAGTACCCTGACATGGGTGAGGCCATCATACCCACATTACTCTTGAGTGTATTCACAAAATAAATAGAAACTTCCCATGAAGTTGAGACGTAAATCCTTAAAGTTTCTTGAAGTCTTACAAAAGTAATACAAAAAATTGTAATCAGAAAAAGTCCACCTGAGAACATTGAAGGCTATGCATATTGCTTCACATTGCAGCTGTAGCAATTTTCATAGTGTCCAACAGGTTGCGCTTTCTTGCTTTGTCGCTGACTATTGTCTCCAGATGAGACTCGGGGGCCCAACCACGTTGTCTGTCTGACAGACGAGTTCCTTCAACCCAGCCTGAATAAAAAGGAGAGAATCATAAATGTAATTTTGCCCTGAATTTGTCAAAACATCCTTTAGCAGTTCTGGAATTTTACTTGTGACAAAACAACATTAGTATCTACTAGGATCCAGTGGAGTTCATTTATCAGTACTATGAGCACACCTCATTAGTAATAAAATCAATTTACAGTGTGTGGGAAAATATGCCTGTTTACATAAACTGTGGTAACTAGGAATGCCTTAGTCACGAAAGAATCAGTCTTAAAAATCTGTGAGTGCATTGTGTTAAGAATATTGGTCCAAATAAGGAATACAGAGTCTATCCAGTTGCAGCTGGAACAGCTATCCCAAATATTGTTGTTAACCTTGGAAAAGTCATATGAATTTCACATCTGATGACAGAAGAACCCTCTAGGGCAAGTGACAAATCCTCTTGATTTAGAGCCAAATCCAACTGGTTCTGACTTTCACCATACATTCTACAACGGCAGAGTCCAATCCTGCTCCTGGAGGGCCACCTTCCAGCAGAGATTAGCTCCGGCACTAATTAAACAACTTTTAGGATCACAAGACGCTTCCAGGCAGGTGTGTTGAAGCTAATTTTTGCAGTAGAGCGGCCGTCTAGAATCAAGATTGGACATCCCTGTTTAACAGTGACCTAAATCAGTGCTTCTCAAACCTTTCCTGGGGACCCCAACCGCTGCATATTTTCTGTGTCACCTTTATTTAACCTACCTAATTCAATACCTAGTTCAGTTCAATAGTAGAGTCTGCGATACTTGAACGTGGTGTGACCTGAGAGGAAGACATACAAATGGTGCAGCAGTTGGGGATCCCCAGGACAAATTTGAAAAGCACTGACCTACATCTGGGGTTTCCAAATCTAGACCTGGAGAATCCACTGAACATTTTGTTTATCTCCTTAATCAAACAATCCTGATTCAAGCATATTCTCACCGGAGCTTACACTACGCCTATGTCATCCACTGGAACGCCATGCTCTTCTGAACATGCACACAACAACAACAACAGTTAGCGCAAGCTAGAGATTACGGTTTGTGATGTTTTAAAGCTGCAGTCCCTAAAATTTGTCCCTTTAATCTTTTATCCCTTTAAAACAACAAGTTTTGCAATAATCTGCTGTGGAAAAGACTATTCAATTCAACTGGTGGGAAGCAGACAAGGCTAGTGAACAGAATTCGTAATCTGACTCTCAAACCCAGATACAATAGAATAAGTCCAGTGTGGTGGACTGAGACATTTTCTGTATGCCACTTTGTCTTTCCCCTTCACTACCTCTTCAAATTAAAAAAGAACTCACGTGCAATTTCTCAACTCTTCTCATCATTACTCACTCATTAGTCTTGTTTTTGCTGATCAGGTGAGGTAAGAAGCAATCAACCTTTGCCAATGTTGTGGGGACTAATGTAATTATCTTAAGTGTTATGAAACCATTCTCTAGACTGCAATCTTGAGATCTTTAGTAGATGTTTTAAGTATGCCTACCTAAACCAAAAAAAAAAACAGTCTCTGATGGTCCGACTTGACCCACTGGAATTTGCTTACCATATACTACACATGTATGGATGATGTCATGTTCTACAGTACATGCAATACAAAACACACATCAACTTAGGAAGCTGTAAGAGGTTCTTGAATCAGGTTGGATTTCTAGGACTATCTCTGTCCTATCCTACACTGCAGAATACCAGTACAACACCATTTTGATCTTCCCCCACAAGTTCTACAAGAACTCTTCCATTGTATGTTGCATTAACAATAGAGATGGGCGTTAACAGGTTGGTTATATTTCTAGTCTACCACAAATCCCTTAGATCTCTAGTGAATTTGGGCTTGGTGCAGTCATGCAAATTCCTAAACTTGAAAATAAATATACTATAAATAAAGGCCAACAGAGGTTCTACTTTATAAGGTGACTACTTGTTTATATTGGTCAGGTGTTTTTTTTAGGCTAACAAAACTGAACAAGTCAAGGTATGCAGGAGCACTTGATAATTACAGACAAGTGTGTTGAAACGGAGTGAATTCTGCTGGTAGGTAGATTTCCAGGAACAGGATTGGGTGCCCCTGGGCAAATGTGATTCCTAACATGTGAGCAAACCATGGCTTTCCTGGAAGCAGTGGCAGAGTTCTTAGCACTGTTCTTAACCTTGTGGTTAAAGATCTTTTCTTGTGTTCATGTGATTAGATTTAACTCACCATCACTACTCTGCTGGTACACTAACAGAACTTCAGCTTTCTCTAAACTTAGCTCATCGGGTTGCTGAGCGACAAATGCTTTGATGCACTGCATTTGTGGAATGTCTGCAAATGGAAAAAGAGAACATGTTAATTTACTCGCATTAGAGTATTTACTTAGTTTCTTTTAAAGCAGGAAATGCACATACCCTGAGCGGCACTGAAGTCAATCTCAGGATAAGGACGTGAAAGTGCTGATATCCAGCGCAATTTATTGGCTCTGAGAGATGATAGAAAATGAAAGATGGGAACAGATTAATTTAACGCAATATTCTGCACAACCAGATTTCAAAACACAAGATTGTCGGACCAAACTGTATTTATCCTGTCCAATATGTGACAAAGTTGCAAATGTGGAAACACTACAGCAGAGCTGGGTAGCAACTGATCATGCTATCTGGATTTTGTAATCAGATTCCAAATTAATTACTTGTAAATATGAAAAATTATATACTGTAGGTCAAAACAAAATGAATCTGAAAGTAATCTAAAAGGAGTCTGATTATATAACTTAAAATGTGTAATGTAATGGATTACGGTACTAACCAAAATGTAAAAAAGCAGGGGTGTCTAATCCCACTCCTGGGGAGAAGAGATACTGAAGAACTAATTCAGGAGTTACTCATATAAACTCTATTGGAAGTTGGCCCTACAGGAGCAAGACTGGACGTTCCTGCCCTACAGGGATGAGGACTTCACAGGCATGCACATATAGCAGCCATTGAATGTTTACAAGCTAGAAACAGTTTCTCTCTCATAACTGACATACTTACTGGGTATCTGTCCGCAAGAGCAGGGCTTTCTGTGGCATGTGCAGACGGAACAGGTTATTTTGTAAGGAATGCAGTTTGAACCTGCAGTTCTCAACCCGCAGCTCTGACACTGGTGCATGATCGATAACTGTAAACCTACCCCCTCTGCAAACAGGAAGTTAAGCATTAATTGCACCATAAAGCGAAAGATATAATTTGTATTAAACATGAAAAGCCTGATTTCACTTCTCAAAGACTAAGAATGACAATTGAAGTATGGATGTTAAAGAAGGCCAAACATACTCTTTCCGCAAAGAGACCAGGAGATAGTCATTGAAAAGGTGCAAATGAGCATTTCTCTCTTCTTCCCTGTCTTTCAGAGAAAAGTCTATCAGTTCAGTCACAGATCCCTCTCGTACCAGTCTGCGGGACTGACTGATCAATGGAAGAGTCTAAGAGAGACAAAATAAATCATTGTACATTTTGACTATTATTCAGATGGCAAGTTAAGTTCCCAAACATGTCATGCTCACCTTGCACTCAAAGTCAACTTTGGCATTGAGGGTCACAAGTGACTCGATGTTCTTCATTTGAGAGATACTTTCATTACTCTCCTGGATCATCTGTTAAGAAGCAAGGAAACACGGTGAGAAAGAAAACTGATAAGAAATTCCAGTGCAGAGATGTGGGTGACTTAACTACATTGTTGCAAGTACATCAAGAATCTCACCTTTTCAAGTAGTTTCATGGCCTTAATGGCCTGTGCTTCATCCTTGGTTTTTGAAGCAGTTCTCTTTACAATATTCTACCCAACAAAAACAAGAGAAAAGACAGAATTTAGAAATGAAGCATGCCATATTCTTTGTGACAAGATGGATGGCATATATTATCAAGATACTATAGCATATACAAAGAAGGCAGGTGAAAGCATGTGCTCCTAGCAAGCATGAGACATGGCATTTCATGCATAGTCGGGGAATTTGTCATCAAAAAATGTGGAGCCGAGGAAGTACCTGCACAAGCAATTTGAGGCGTGTGATTCTTTGAAATGGTAGAATGAGGAAAGACCGCAGAGGCAGTCGCTGACAAACCGGGTTACGCTCTAACTTTTCCACAACTCTACGGAATTCATGACTCTCATCCCTATGAGAGATGGTGGAATAAAAAAATAATAATAATCATATGGACAAAAATAAAACAGGAAAAGCTTTTTTCAAGATCAGCGCAAACAAATACTCACATCAGTCTTTGATATGTCTTGTCCTGGTAGGATTGGTTGGTAAGGTATGGCACATACACATTTCTGAATCCTTGACAGTGTTTGATAATGATGTCACAGACAGTAAAGCGCATAAAGTCCTTCTCCACTGCTTCTTCCAGCTGAGACAGGAAGCTAAATGAAAAGAAGCATATATTGGTGATATTAGTAATTCAGATTTCAGAGCAGACATTTGAGATTTGACTCAAAGATGAATTCATACACATTTAGAGTTACGTCTTAAGATGTCAGCAGCACACATAGTATATGTAGAAATCTAAACATCTTTCAAAAACTAAAAAGTATTTATGTTCAGTAATTCTGTTAATTTAATGATATGATTCTAACCTGTGACTGATGTCTCTAACATCATTTAGCCTTGAAAACAGCCAGTTTTTGTCTTGCGAAGACAGGAAACCTTTGAGCTGTTTGGACATGACAAAGTTCTCCACTATGATGTCCAAACTGTGGCGGTATGACGCTTCAGAGGTCACCACCTCAAACCTCACCTGAAAAAGACAAGAGGCTCTTCATGTTGCTATCCTTACTAATAAAAACAAATATCTTTTGAAACACCTGTTTTGTTGCATATGAGTACTGCAATGTACCATGAAAGCCTGTTTCTATCTCAAGATTTAAAGTTAATTGTAACATTATATATAAACATTATGACTTTATTTTACACAAGTACAATCAGTTACAGTTGCAGTGTTCCTAAAATAATATCTAAAAATAAGCTAAATCTTGCTGTGAGGATTGATGTGGTTTTATATCTCACTCTGTTACATTGTCTTTTTTATCCCAAAATGTGATTTAAATCTTTCATTTATGAATTTGTTTTATTTAAATTGGTTACATTTACTTTATTCTCATATTCTTATAATTGCATATGTATTTCCCAATTGTGGTATTATATCTTGTAATGTGACTTTGAAACTTTTTGTAAAACCTTCTTACACAATTAGCCGAATGTGTAAAGTACAGCCATAATGCAAAAATGCGTACAGTTAAAACAGTGGACACTTAAGCCAAACTTAAAAATTTAATTTAATTTAATAACAAAATATCTAAGCGGATTCAACATACTTTTCTTTTAGAGCTTTTCTAACTTCACTTCTCAAATTTTTACAATTGCTTCCAACCACCAAGATCCTTTTTAGTAAATGCACAATATGTTAGTTCCCCTCAAGTTAATTGTTTTATCATTGTGAAAAGTTTTGCTGCAAAGTGAGCTTGAGCTGTTTTTCTTTCAGATAAATCGTTCTTGGTTTGGTATGTTATTATCAAGTACAATGAAATGTATCATACATTTTTAAGTTTATGACTTGAGCCACTTTTAATGTTTAGTAGGGGATAAGGATTTAATGATTCTACCTCCTGCAGGCGTCTCTCATCATTAGTAAGTTCCTCCAACTCTGGGCTGGTCCTCACTCCGGGGAGATCCTGCCACAGTGTGGGGGAGAAAGCAGAGATGGACAGGCGAGGGGACGGGGGTCTGTTTATGGATTGCTGAGGCACATTTAAACTTTGGCTGGTTTGGGACAGATTGTGAGGCAATAGGATTTGAGGGATAGATGGGAGAGTTCTGTGTGATAACTTAGGGGAATGATTCGGAGAGGAAGATGTGCTTATTGACAGAGAATCAGAATGAGACAGCTGAATCTCTCTGTTCTGCATCACCTCACTGTACTCCTGATACAACTGAGAGTCTGCAAGAGAAAGAGAAATCACTGATATGGTCAAGCTTGAAAGTCAAGCACTGCCATTAATTAATAATAGCAGGAGGAACAAAATAAGCAACCAACAATTTGTATAAAACACATTGTGGTTGGCAGAAACCAACCATGTTTACTCTCACTGCACATGATCCCGTATTTAATGAAGCCTAGGCCATATTTTATTTTAACTTTATGGTTTGTTCATAAGTGCATGGCATGCAACTTGTCTATGCTGTTATCTGCCTAGCTGGCAGCAGAATTTGCTTAAAAACTAAGAAATACTCATGAGAAGTTTTTTCTTTTCCCTTTAAAAAATTACTATGTATAATGCATACATAGTAACTATGCATTACTTGTTTAATTGCATTTAGATTTAACATTTAGCATTTTTCTGTTGTCAACGGCCCTCATAAGAACACAAAGAAATGCATATAACCATACCTTATACATATATATAAATTAATTTGTAAGATACATAAATATTGCAGAAAAAAAGGCTAAACCCGTCTATGATCCACCAGGTCAAACAGAGATCAAGTCAGAATGACATAGAAAGCAAACAAACACAGCAGGTCAGGGTTTGAACAGGGCAAAAAAAAAACAAGCATTAACATCCAAGAAAGTATTTTTAATACAAAGTGAAAAATTGCAGCGGTTTATCTGCAGTTCCAAGTGAAATGCAAGCATAAACCTGTTCTTTGCCTGGAGGACTAGCCAAGTAGCATAGTCAGGAATGAAAAAAACTTTCCCTGCACATTACATCTGAACTGTAACCACCCATGTATTTAGAACCATGTAATTCCTTTGTTTTACAGCCAGATACAATCATATTATTTACACTTCCATGAAATTGAGATTTGTATGACTGGGAATTGTATGTGTCTTAGAAATGTTTTAATGGATTTTGAAGAATTTAAATAGAAATATTTATCCGTTAAATATTTATCTAATCTGTTAGAGCAAAGTCCCTATAGTCTTTGGTTATAGCCATAAAGATCAAGACAGATAATGACAATACAGGGACTTACTAAAGAATTTCGAATTCCTCTTTCTTGTCCTCCTAAGTTTCCTAAAAGTAAGAAGGAGAGAGAGAAAAACAGCAAAGGACATGTTATATAATGGTCATTTGTAAGATTGTCTACTAAATAAAATACTGTCAGTGGGGATAGACAGCATATAAAGTTATAAACATCAAACCGAAAAAGAAAAGGTTTCTGTTGTCATGGTGTCATTTCCATTTTTTTGTTGAATATATTATCAGAGTTAGAATCTCGAAAGTAACCCAATTTTCAACTGAACAATATTAGATGTCCTAAAAATGCATGAATCCAGATATAAGCACGTTAGAAATGGGAATCATAGAGCATTAATTGAGCGGTCTTATATATCAGTCTCTTTGCACCAGTGTACCTGCAGTATTAAACAAACAGTAGTTTTCAGTTATGGACACCATCGAATACATTTACTATTCATAGTCAGCAACAGTTAATTAATTCCTCCAAAAATATCCACCCACCTGCTATATGTAAAATAAAAACAGCTTTTATTATGCTTGACAGACACACCTGGAGTTGTCATCTCATATGAGTGTACATGATTTGAAACATTTATCAAAAGTACAATTAACAAGGGACAAAATATGGGAGTGTTTATACATGCAATATACACGTTCTCCTACCTTAGATCCATTTCACCCCAGGTAAAACTTAATTCGTCCTCTTCTTCATCTATACAAACCAAAACAGAGAAATCGGCACACATCACAATGTTGTTTTTAAGCACCTTAAGCTTTGATTAACCAAGATAAGATCAGGATCCAGTAACACTTTATTTCAAACAATACAGATGGGGATGATTCTACATAGCTGTACACAAGATGTACACATGGGAACTGCCTCAAGCTTTCTACTGAATAACTAAAAATGATAGACCGGAAGTCCTCTGGGTATGTGCAACTGAACAGCTCTCAAGAAAATGTGGCAATAAATAAAAATAACCCTAATGCAATGAGAAATATGAGGCAGAACAAAAACAGGAAAGTGTACTGGAGGAGGACTTGTTATACGTGAATGAGAATGGTGAAACATAGGAAATCTGGCAGCTCAAAATTCTGTCTCTTCCAAGAAATGCTGCTGTTTAAGCAGTCCTCAGCAGTCATGGCTCCGACCCCACAAGGATCCTCAGGAGCCCTCTTGAGCCTCCAGGCTATTAAAATGAGACTACCCCAAAAAAGAAAAAAAATGCTGGGGGAATACATTATTAGTTACTCCTGCGTTATGAGAACCTAAAGTGTACTGTTTGAGTGGTTTCAGATTCCTTTAATGTCCTAAGAATGGGTCTCTTAAAAAAAAAAAAAAAAGGAAATGTCTGACACAAGTCAATATGAATGAAAACTGAAAAATCACTGGGATGTGTTATACTCTCATTCTTTAAAGTGTCCACAGTCACCAGCAATCCATTTGAACATAAAACACCATTTAGGACCCAATTGTATCAGATTAAACAGAAAAACATATCTGCCACGTGCCTGTCAGTGAATAGTTTTAACTGCTTATTACTGTTCAAATGTTAGGAACAGTCAGTTACATAACAGGAAACAAAACATTTTAATGCCCATATTTACAATTATTTAGGGGAAAATAATTAATGGAGTTCTGTGTTAAATTCTTGCGGAAGCACGTTTAGCCTCTCTATGTGACATTATACGTGACATAAGTGTTCCAGTGGCTCAGTGGTAGAGCATTGCGTTAGCAGCGCAAAAGGTCAGGGAACACACACACATATAAAAAATCTAATTAAATGTATAGTCTGAATGCACTGTAAGTCGCTTTGGATAAAAGCATCTGCTAAATGCATAAATGTGAAATAAACCACTGGTATAATAAATTTGATAGAATAGGTTCAACAGACACATTTCGACATTTCACATCTCGAGACACATTTAAATCTCTTCTCACAGAGTGGGAGCAAGTGGGTGACTGAATGTCCAATTCAGCCTTCTTATGCTCGTCTTCCTCTCACCTGATTTGTTGAATATTCTCGTCCTGCGGTCCCTTCCAACTCCCTCTTCCTCATCCTCTTCCACTTTTTGGGTTTTCTCCGCTGACTTCCGGAACCCTCGCCTCCTCGTGTGAGCCTCATTTCCCAAATTTCTAAAACTACTAGAGCTTACAACAACTTCCTCTTTACTCTCTTTCTTCTTAGATAATTCTTCTACCTTCCCCTCTGCCTCTCCTTCTGGGGACACCATGTGCTGGTTAGAACTAGGATCGAGCCAATCACGGTTCTCATTCAACTCTCTCTCCATCCCTCTCTGTTGTTCTTCTCCTCCCTCTATTATTTCTTTCGCTTTCCTTGATTTTTCCATTTCTCTCTCACTCTCTGTTTGTGTGTTGGTTTGCATGTCTATGTGTGTCACACTACCTCTTGCATTTTCTGTGTCCACCGACTTTAGACCCAGGATCCCTTTCATCGCATTCTTGGCCCATCTAAGGTGAGTGCTCCATGTGTCATCAGAACCAGAATGTTCCATTGAGTCTCCAGTAGTTTCTTTTGCTCCTCTTTGTATTTTATCTTCACTATGAGTCTCCGTTCCCCCATGACCATTATCCTTGGATGGCCCTGAAGTTTCAGAAGGGTCTTGTAGGAAGAGTTGGGTGTCTTGTTCTGATTGCTCACTGGGAGGAATAATTTGGACTTTCAGTGATGTTACACCCTTTGTTGTCTGGTCAGTACTTCTTGCTCCCTCCACTTTGTCCTCATTGGGACAAAGACTGAGGTTGTCCATTGCTCTTTCAATGTCCTGTTCACAGTGTTCAACCTTTTCAAATGTTTCATTTATGCTCATTTCACCTTGAGTTCCCATGTTATGACATGAATGCTGATTGGCTGCCTCTTCAACAGTAGGATGTACATATGAATTTTCATTGGTTTGTGACGTGGGATGGGTCTGATCAATCACACAAAAGACACTTAGTGGTCCTTTCGGAGCTTCATTTGCCCCATTTTCTGTGTACTCTGTAGTTCCTGATTGTTCAGAGACAGCTTTGGGAACTCCACCTTCCCAGAATTCTTTGCAGTCTTCAAAATCCTCTTCCTCTGCATCATCCCCTCCACTGGAGACAGTTACAAATCCATCATCTGCTGACATCATTCTGTTCTTCTCAGCTTGCGATTCTACCTCACTTCCTTCCTCATTCTCTAAGTAGTCATGTCTATTATTGCTTCTCTGTTCATCTCTTTCATTTTCTTCCATGTTATCGGCCACTTTCTCTCTTTCCATCTGCCACTCTGATTCCATGGCTTCTTTATCATAAGCCATGTCTCCTTCCATCCTCTTCTCCTCCCTTTCTACGTCCACATCCCTCATGAACTCTCCAGCCATTTCAAGTTCTCTATACTTGTCCTCAAGACATTTTTTCTTGGTTGGTTTCCTTCTCTCGGGCTCTTCTTCATTTCCTGTTGTCATGCTTTCTTTGTATCTTTGGATGTATCTTTCTCTTGCTTTCTCTCTCTCTGTGTATTCTTTTAAACAAGGTTCTTTTCTCTCACTTAGAGGTTCCAGCCACATTTTCCTTATCCTGTTCTTAGGTTTCTTTGTAACTGCTTCCTCAGTAGCAGAGCTTTCACTCTTCTCTTCATACCTCTGTGTACTCCTGACTTCCTGCACTTCCTCTGTTCTTTCCTTCAGTCTCTCTTTATCAATCTCAGATGTGTTTTCTCTGTCTCTGTCCTCAAGGTTCTCTTTCATCATCCTATTTTTTTCATTTTCAAAATCACTTCCTGAAATCAGCTCTCCAATAACCTCCATTTTACGTCTCCCTGTCTCTTTGTACTCTTTCCTCCGCCTCTCCCTCTCTTCAATCTCTCTTTCAGAGTACCTATCCCTATCTCTTGTCCTTTCTCCATCTCTATACTTTCCTCTTTCAGCTGTGTATAAGTAAGCGTCTCTTGAGTCTCTTGTTCTATCTCTTGGTTTATCTGTCTCTTTGAGTCGTTCTAAATTTTCTCCTTTTGGACCATGATTACCTGTCTCTCTGTAATCACTTCCTATTATTGCCTTGCCTCGCCATCTTTCGGCTTCTCTCTCTCTACGTCTGTCTCTCTCTCTTACTCTGTCTGCCCTTCGCTCTGCATCATTGGCTCCTTCACTCTTGTACAGTTTGTGTCTTTGTGTAGAGTCTTCTGCCCTCTTCCTTTCCTTACCCCTGACTCTTTCACTGTCTCCTTCACTTTTTATATCTATTTTCCTAGATCTCTCTCCCTCTCTCTGTCTATCAGTCCTCCTTTCCCTATCTGAAAAGCTTTCTGTCTGTCCTTCCATGAGCCGAGGATAATATCTGTCCTCTCTGTCTCTTTGCCGATGTGTTTCTCTGTCTGTCTCTTTGTCCCTCATGCTCAAAAGGTCACTGACCCCTGGATAACTTTCTCTCCTTCCATCTCTCATTCTTGTGTCAAACTCCCTGTCTCGTTCCCTCTGTCTATCTGGCTCCACAATTACAGGCCTTCTCATTTCAATTCTCCTCAACTCCTCCCTGTATCTTGCAATTTCTCTTTCACACTGCATGTCCATGTCCCTGTATCTCCTCCTTTCCTTTTCTCTTTCATTTTCATACAGTATGTCCTTCGGTCTTCCCATTTGACACTCTCTTTCATAGTCTGTAAGTGATATGTTTCTGTCTCTCAATTTGTTTGGTTTTGTCATCCTTGGAAAAGTGTCCCCTTTTCTCCTCTCATTGTTTCGATCTCCATACTCAGCCTGCTCTGACACTGTTGAGCTTCCATTTGCACACCGATCTCCATTTCTCCGCCTCTCTCTTTCTCTCCAGTCAATCTCTCCATCTCTTCTTCGGGTTGCAGGAAATCTCTCCCTGTCCTTAATCCCATCACACGTGTCTGGCACCATTTCTTTTTCTCTTGTTTTTTCCATTTTTTGGTGTTTCCAAGTCTCTTCTTCACCCAGGTCACCTTTGCCAATTAGCTCAAAGACTCAGATCACAGTTTGCACTCGATCGACAACCTGTCTAGTGCACCTTAAGAGGATTGTATCTGCACAGTGTCTTGGACGGTCCAATTAATTTGACTGGATTCCATTGCAACATAGAGAACCTATAAGGGAAGTCAAAATTCAATCAATAAAGTCAATAAATCAATGAACTATATATAATTCATATTCCAAAGAGGGAAACATTCAAACATATTCTTGGAAATCTTAAAACTTTGGATCTTGTTGAAACGTGTCAGTTATATGCCTTGGCAGCTTAAACAGTTACTTAAACTTTTTTTTTTTTAAGTGTCAAGTTGAATGTCTAACATGAATTTATTATTGGCAGATGCTTATCTGAAGTGACTTGGACTCAAAGTATGAATTTAATCAGAATTTTATTTTATTAATTCCCAGTCAACTGAAGATATGACCTTGGTGTTTCTTAAACTATACTCCACCAGATAACTTACAGCAATGCAACAGAAATACTGTTCTGGTCAAACGAATCACTTCAGATCAGTCTAATATACTGTTAGTATGTATAACACATATTGCCATTTGTATTTTTTATTGATATACTACTCTAACATTTCTACAGATCAATTACACTAATAAGAACTTATATTATAAATTATACATACAGTTGATATACAGCCTGTTTGTAAGTTCAGCAAATTACAAAGAATGCAGTTCAACCAACCACTTCCCTATACAATTCTTGTATCTTATTCAGAGGCATTTCAAGTAATTCAAGCCTAGGAACAGCCAAAGCACTATTAAGAGCAGTTGGAGCAAGTCTTCGACATAGCTGACTCATGATGCTCATTAAATCATATGATGCACAACAAATTAACATTAACAGAGTCATCAGAAAACCACTGTGGTAAATATAATAAAAGGATTAATATTCTCAAGCATGACAATGCAGTATTTGCTTGTGATGTGGATGTTTGTTTACAAAAGGTTTGCTAAAGTAACAACGAAAAGGAAAAAATTAAAAGTTTTGGGAATAATGCAGAGGACTCACCTGAGAAGTGTCTTTGGTGACGCTTCTCTGTCTCTCTCCAACTTTTCCTTTGCTTTCTTGACAAAGTGAAGCTAGCAGGAATTGCACAACTCACAGACATTCAACATATCAGTGTTTGCCCATTGAGAGAACCAAAGTTGAGCGAGATAAATGCTCTAAAAACACTGATTTAATCATCCAGCCTGCCTCTGCTCTACTTAATGTGTTCAAATAAGCAAAAATAGTTTTCATCAAAGTAAAAAGATTCTCGCAGTGTCCCCCTCTCTCTCTCTTGCTCTCTCTCTGTTTCTATATCTCTCTCAGTTTCTCTCTCACTTGTCCCCTCCTCCCGCCCTTCTCAAATTCCCAAACAAGTTTGAACAGATTGACACTTATCTTCCTCCCCTTCTTCTGTTTTCCTTATACTTTCGCTCTCTAGCACTGTTCTTGAGGAGCTCCAGAAGTAACCTTCAAGCTTGCACGCAGCTTTTCTTTAGTTCTCATAAACTCAATAGACCCACAGTAATTGCGTTACAGCTTGTTCCAGTAATTCAGCCTTTCACTCACCTCACCACTGCATGCTTCTCTTTCACAGAAGCAGGAAGTGCTCACATGTGTCACATACAAAGTAATGTCGCCTGCAGTTTATGTAACACAAAAGTTCTCCAAAAAATCTGTGAAAGACAGTGTAGCATAGATGACACATTTGCGCATTAGGAAAGATAAACTGGAAAACACCTAGCAATGATGCACAATTTAAATTTTATAAATCTGCTCTTTTAGACACTTTTTTCTCTTTTTACACAAAGTAAGCGATATTGTTGGTAGTTTAAAATGCTTGTGTTTAATTGATCATTTTCTAAAGAGTCTGATGCTATAGGCCTAAATAGCCAAGATTCATGTCTTCATATTGAACCACCTGAACAAACTTAACTCCAGAGTGTGCTGCTATCTAAATGCAAACAAGTGTAACATAATAATCTAAACAAAACTGACACAATCAATTAAATCTTCTGGACTAAGGTTAGGAGAAATGATCTAGCAGGTTCTAATGTATGACAGGCAAGAAAGGGCTCATTCAGCAAGACTGAAGTAAACTAATCAGCAGTGTTGGGTAAGTTACTCAAAAAAAGTAATCCACTACACATTACCAATTACTTCTTTGAAATTGTAATTTGATAACATTACTGATTACTGCATTTAAAAAGTAATCCGATTACTAATTACTTTCAAGTTACTTTACTTTTCAAGTTATCAAACCTAGAAAATACACTACAAAGATAAACTCATAGTTCTTTCATTAATTTAATGACTGAAATAAATACACAAGTAGCCTATTATTTTTATAGCCTACACTACCATTATCTTCAAAACTTTTTTTGTTTTGTAAAATAAATAAAACAAATAGGGTGCACTTTCTGCAGTCTCTGTAAATATCTTCCTAAATTAGTAATTTAAATGAATGAAAATGACCTGAGAAATACAAGATATCTAAAGAAAGCTTGAAGTGTCTATTATTAAATGAAGTATAAGTCATGTCGAAAAAAAATATTCTGTTAAAATAATCCATATTAAACCAATGCGAGGTACAGTAGATTTCGATTTCATCTAAATGTTGTAGGATTCGTTTGCATTTTAGCTCACATTTTCCAGTGATTTATTAAAGTGCACACTGACACGCAAAATATAATTTTTACGTCATAATTTTTAACATTGCATTTGTTACTTAACATAATTTTATTGGCATAAGTAACTGTAATCAAATTAGAAATGTAAAACGTAACCAAATACTTTACCGCATTACCAGGAAAAGTAATTTAAAATGTAAAAAAGTAACACAATACTTCATCGCGTTACCAGGAAAAGTAACTTGAAATATAAAAAACATAATGCAATATTTTACCGCATTACCAGGAAAAGTAACTTGAAATGTAAAACGTAGCGCAATACTTTACCGCATTACCAGGAAAAGTAACTTGAAATGTAAAACGCAGCGCAATACTTTACTGTGTTACCGTGTTGGCAAAGTAATTAGGTTACAGAATCATGTTATAGCCAACTCTGCTAATCAGGTATTTCAAATGTAATTACAAAGATAGAGTATATCCTGAAATCCTAAAGGAGAAAGAAGTGCTAGCATATGGCCTTGGTTAATTAACTAACTAGTAGCATCTCACACAGCCTCACCGCACATATATAAACATATTGGCATATAATATCAAAACACATCTAAACTGGTGCACTTAAATTATTTTGTTAATATTACAAAGCTGATGTAAGAACTGACTGGATTAACATTGTCACTCCATGTGACTAGTATTTAAACACATAACTTATGCTATATATATATATATATATATATATATATATATATATATATATATATATATATCTAACCAAACTCTGTTTGAGACTGAAAAACAGTTGTCATTTTCCTATAAAAAAGCACAAATTAGGGCCTTGTTCATTTCTTGATATTTGAGATCAAGAGATTCAGAGGTGGGTAGTAACGAGTTACATTTACTTCGTTACATTTACTTGAGTAATGTTTTGGGGTAACTAATACTTTTCGGAGTATATTTAAAGATGGGTACTTTATACTCTTACATGAGTAAATTTTTGGGGGAAAATCTGTACTTTTACTTCGTTACTGTGGGCGACGCTCCTCTCGTTACTTTATCTTAATGCAATAAATGTTATAAATGCTTCAGTTTATTCCAAACGCGCCGTCTACTTTTCTCTGGGCAATGAGCGATGCCCATTCGCGAATGATTCATTCTTTTGAGTCAATTCTGTTCAAAGGCTTGATCAAACCAATTGGCAAACGAGTGAATTGGTTCATGAATCAGTTTGAATGAGTCGTTCAGTTCCCTGCCGCACGCGCTGCTGAGCGACTGAAGCGGTTCACTCAGAGTTGTAACGTTTAACATCAGCAGCGTTGAAAACGTGGCTGGAACTGCACTGAATTGAAAGCAAATCTGCAAAGGCTATTATTTGCTAGCGATGGAGATCCTTATTAGATGAACACCACGTGTGCTGTCTACTGTTTAACAGGTAATAACTTGGGCTACATTCGATTACAGTACACGATACCACTGTGACATTAGTGTGTTGTACGTGTGTGGCTTATAACAGAGGGGAGTCAAGTT
Organism: Carassius carassius; assembly: GCF_963082965.1. Taxonomy (NCBI): domain Eukaryota; kingdom Metazoa; phylum Chordata; class Actinopteri; order Cypriniformes; family Cyprinidae; genus Carassius; species Carassius carassius. Next base: position 12,987,220 of record NC_081769.1, read on the forward strand.
GAATGCAGCTTCCAAAAGACAAAAAATAGCCGATTAAGATTTTATGATGCGCATTATAACCAATCACACATGATTCTTTTGAGCTTATTAAAGCATTGGCCAATCAGAGGCGTTCAGATGAGTCATCGCTAAAATGCCGGTGCTTCCTTCACTCGCTCACTGACTGAATACTTCTTTCTGGCGAATTCTATCGTCAGAAACAACAAAGTGCAGATGTGTGTACGAATCTTTAATTAAGATATTGATTTCACAGTGTTAACAGTTTCAGTGATTTTAATGGGAGTTTCTGAGAGTGATTGAAATCTAGACTGTCAGTGAAAATTATCTTTAATAATGTAAATGTTATTTGCTCTTTCTGAACAATGAAAGATTAGTAGCAATAATTATATCAAATTAACTTTCAATGTTAAATTCACATTTAATATAAAGTCAGTCGTATTAAAAATATGTTATGGCATGACACCTATATCTGTTACTTAAGTAAACAGACAGGGTTTTATAATAAATTACATAAATTGGAGTAAAGGCTGATGAAATATATACATTTATACACGCACACAAACATTACATACATTTTATCTATATATCTAAATAAAAATAGGCTCAGTATATATGACCCAAAGTAACTAGTAACTAACTACTTGAGTAGATTTTTTATCCGATACTCTTTTACTCTTACTCAAGTAACTATTCAAGACTAGTACTTTAACTTTTACTTGAGTAAATATTTCTAGAAGTACTTTTACTTTTACTTGAGTACAGTTTTTGGGTACTCTACCCACCTCTGAAGAGATTTGAATAAACGTTTTGTTGGACTAAAATTATGTTTGAAATCCTAAGGTTGAAGATCAACAGTTCCTCAAGGTTAAGCACCTATGTTCACTGACAAACTGTTGAAAAAGACAAAACAACAGCCATTATTAGGGGGTTAAATCATACAGTCTATGGTTTAAATATACACGTTTAAATTAAACATTTTATGTTATAATTATCTATATATTACCAACCATATCGAATAGTTATCACCACAAAACATTACTAACTTTACATGATTAATGTATAAAACTGTGGGCGTTTTCAAGTAATCTGTGGTTAGCAAGTAAGCTATGAACGTTCAAAGGTAGCATTGAAATAACTAACTAAACGTTCGCCGTACTTCCGTGATAAAATCCACATCGAACAGGACATTTTACTTTTAGGCTTATCGGGGAAAAACACGTCTTTGTTTGAAGATGAACTAGATGTACAGCACTAGACTCTACTTGTTTGAGCACCACTCAATATCCCATGCTCACGTGCAGCACTTCGACTTCCGCCTTCTGTATAGTCACATGTGGCGCCCGTTTAGGTTCACTTCCGCGTTTGAACAGAAACCATTAAATCCTTTGAATAATGCAAGCGTTTTAACGCGAATATAGTCAGGAGTTTATTTATTCAGTGTGTGTTTATTGATACCACCGGATATTTTGACGTAATGTCTATAAGTATTGTTTAAAGACATTAAGTGCGACAGTTTGGGAAAGAAGATCCCAGGCTGGGTGGATAGCTATTAAGATCTTTACTTGTATTTATCTACAGTAAACACGGTCATAGGAATTCCGAAAGGTTGGTTTGTGATCAGCTGTATGCCTTTATTTCATTTCATGCATTTTAAAGATGTCAGTTTATGCTAACAGCATGTTTGTCTGGTTTCTAACTAAAGTTCTTCATGACCGTTTGCTTCATTGCTTACTTAAACCATGCAGTATAACTTCAGTGTTGTCTTTTTCAGTCATTTAAAATAAACATCACACCGTTTTTGGTAACAGTTTGTAAACATGCACAACAATAGCATTTTCAGCGAGTTTTATCAAATTCTCAAAATAACAGCATTTGTCTGTAGTTTAAAAAACAAAAATCTTTATTTAAGAACCTACGATGATCTTTCTGATTTAGCGTTTCAGAGAGTGCACCTTTTTGGTTAAAATCCTAAGCAGTTTAGACCAAAAATATTTCACGTTTCAGGAAGTAATTGTTCAAAAGCTTGGGATCAGTAAGATTTTTAATGTTATTTAATGCAGTCTCCTATGCTCATCAAGAATGTATTTATTTGATCTAAAATACAGAATTTATTAAATTGTCTTTCTAATATGCTGATTTGGTATCAGTGTTGAAACTGTTGTGCTACTTAATATTTTTTTTTGGAACCTGTGATACTTTTTTCTTTGATTCTTTTATAATAGCAACAGCACTTATACAAAATAAAAATGATATTCAAAAAAACACTTAAGCAGCACAACTGTTTCAAACATTGATTATAAATCAGCATACATAGAATGATTTCTGAATGATCATGTGACTGAAGACTGGAGTAAAGCTGAATGCTGAAAATTCAGTTTTGTCATAAACTCTGTGCATATGGAGTTTGCATAGGGAAATATGTATTATATGCACTGCCCACATTTTATGTGCATTCGCAAGTCAATCATTGGATAAATTCACTGATCAGTTTTTTTAATGTGTTTTTTAATGTTTAATGTGTTTCCCATCAGGTGTCACCTTGGAAAGTCATGTTGCTGTCTCTGAGACTAATCGCTCCTCTTTTCCTACTACTTGCTGGAGTGCAAGCTGAGTTCACCACAAAAAACTGCAAGCTGATTTCAGGGAGCGAATCTGAGCAAAATGCGCTCAATTTACTGGAGCCTCTCACCAATCAAAAGTAAGACCGGTTTTTGTTTTTTGTTTTTTTCAAGTTGATCTAGCATTCATTCGGTGGTCTTGTTAACTGTTTTCATATTGCCTCTGAACAGCTTCACCGCAGAAAGACCGGGGGACGGATATGTGTATATTTTTCAGGTGTGTGGAGATGCCAGCGGAATGAAGGATGCAGGTCTTGTGCAGAAAGATAAAAAAGATGGAACGCTGGTGCGAATCGGCAACTACAACAAAACACGAGCTATTAGAGGAAGTATGTTACCTTGCTTGCTGCTTTTTGCAGCACAAATTTATCTTACCTAATGTTTATTTCGGTCTTTGGTATCTCTTTGAGTTCAAATTTGAAAGGTTGAATTGTTATAATTTATAATACTGTCTACAGAATATTTCTGTTCTGTCAGCTGATTATTCTGTGGATTGTGGCTTTTGATTAATTTGGTTATATAGTAGCAGTTAGCAGGGATGCATTGTAAATGCAATAAAACAGATATAATTTGGCAAAATCACAGAACTTTTTCCACGTGTCACAGGAAGCCTTGCTAACTCATTTTTTGACCCTAGTTCTCCTTTTGTTCTTGGTGCAGGTGACTGGATTCTGCTCTTCTATGAGGAGGGAGATAAATACGACACCCATTGTTCAAAAGAGCCGAGAAGAGCCATGATTATGATTTCATGCAGTAAGAGTACCAAGGTATAAACTTTTCATTGTTTTTTTAAAAGGCATTTGGCATTTTTTACTATCCACCCTATATTAATGAAATAAAAATGCATTTATTAATTTTTCCTGTACTTTTTAAATCTATTGTTAGAGCTGCATAAGAAAAATTAAGCGTTATTATTGATCCTCATAACCAGTGTTGGAGGTAATGCATTACAAGTTACGCAATCCGATTACTTTTTCAAGCGACTAGTAAAGTAACGCATTACTTTTACCATAAACAGAGTTGGTAGCATTAGTGCGTCATCATGTTGGAACTAAATAATGATCTGAGGTATGCAAGATAGATTTTACCCTGACAATTACCAGAATGACCTCATAATTTCAACTGCAGTTATTTCTTAGCTCTTATTAGTTTTTGTATTTTTTTAATTTTTTTTGTGTGTGTTTTCTTAGAATGCATTTTCGGTGGTTTTGGAGGACAATCAGAAGGACCAGGACTGTTATTACCTGTTTGAACTCGATTCTGATGCAGTCTGTCCTGTAATCCCATCCAAACTCAGTGCCGGCTCCGTAATCCTTATTATGTGAGTGCCTTAAAATTCTCACAGGGATCCTCACACCATTAGAGACCATCAAGGAGCAAGATGAATGTCATACTTTACATGTGATCATGTTCCTGTTTGCTCTCCATAGTGTACTCTGCTGCCTGGCTGTGTATCTCACTGGTGGATTCCTCTATCAGAGACTCGTAGTTGGAGCCAAGGGAGTTGAGCAGTTCCCTAACTATGCCTTTTGGTCACAGATTGGCAACTTATCTGCTGTAAGTATAATAATTACATATACATTTGTCTCAGTTTATTTTTTTATTTTTTTATTTTTTTTTTTTCTTAATGAACCAAATTTTTAAAAAAAATTATCCCAACAGGATGGATGCGATTTTGTCTGTCGGTCCCGTGGCAACAGAGAAGAAGCGCCCACATATAGAGGCGTGGCTACGGAACCTCTTGGGGAAGAGCAAGAGGAAAGGGATGACCATTTACTTCCCATGTGACCACATCACATGAACCAATGAGAAGAAGCTGGACAGTTATTACGGTTTTGGAACCCAAAGAGAGATGTTCAGTTCAGCAGATGCATTTCTAGTTCAGAGTTGCTGTTTTTTTCTTCACAATAGCACTTATTCACTATTTATCCATTAAAATGTTGATTTGGTGTTTGTTAAATGTTATAGTTTGCTAACTAGTTTTCAAAAATCCAAAGACATATATTGGATCATTTGATACTTATTACAAGATGTCATCAACATGCAACACTGCCCCTGTTTTCTCTCTTTATAGGAAGTAAAAGACATCAACGCTGCTCGACTGCGTTACTTGTAGTTTTGTACAAGTGCTTAATTTGTTTAGAATGTTTAAATCAGCTTTTACTTGGAGTATGAATCCATGTTTGATGAAACTTAAATGTTTTTTAAAGTTGTGCTTCACCAACTCAGTCAATTAAATGTTTAAAAAGATTTTTTCTATTTCCAGATTTTCCAAAAAATTAACATATTGATTATTAAAAAAATTGAACTAAAATATGCTCTGCTTTACATTCCACATTAGCTATTTGAAATCTTGTAGTAGTATAAAGAAGTTACAAAGATCTGGTGAGGCCTCCCTCTTCAGTTTGTTACAGCCTGTATGCGCAATGTTTCTGAGTGATTTTATTAATGATAAATTGCTATCATAACTGTTATTAATAAGATACTTAAGAAAAGTATGCTTTCTAGAAGTTAAAAAGGTTTTCTGCGAGGGACCCATTTGTGGCACATTACTGTTGATAACAGTTGAAGTGACACAACATGAAAGGAAATATCTTTCTGTTAGGTTTTTTCACTTGATATTGCAAATGTTTATGATACTTTGACTGTGGGATTTATTTCATATGGTATGAATAACTTCATCCTCACCGGAAACCACAGCACAAATTCCCAGACTATGTCAGAACACTATTGTGTTTTGCTTTCACCGCTTTTAAGTACTGTTTGTTTGAATGCACTGAAGCTTTTTTGTTTTTTTAGTGTAGTCATATATTTTCTCTAAACATAACCATGTTCTTGAGGAGCCTAGATGGTGAATGAGCTTAAACACTCCTGTTTTTGAGGTAATAGATCATAGCCTTACATGTATTTGCAGATCCAGGAGGAAGAGAGCTGATGGTTATCAACCCAAAACATACGAGGTGTTGTGAAGTTTTGGTCTGTGTATAAAAGCTGGAGGCTCCTTGAAGAGCACTTATAATCATCAGATTGAAAATGCTTGTTTAGCTTTTGCTTTAGCAACTAGAGTCCAAACTAATAGCAGAAAGAGGTATGATGCATTGATTTGGCTTGATTCTGATGTACAGTACATCAGGCCTGTGCAAAGATGTGACTTCACTGTTCTTGCTACTGCTTTATTGTTCTTTACAGTTTTAGTGTGAATTTTTTTTATTTTGTTTGCTTTGGAATTGTTGAGGAGAAAGTGTGAATAAAGTGTTTGATTACTGGTGTGTACACGCACTTGACTAGTGTTTCTGTAGAATTAACTAAATCTAATGAATTAACTATTAACTATTAAATCAAATAACATTGATTTAACTGGATACATTTATAATTCTACACTGTAAAATATAAATAAAAAAAAATAATAATAACAATATATCTACTCAGAATCTTGCCAGCAGATTGTAAGCAATATTAATTAAATTCAGCAATTAAGAATTAAGTTAGAATTAATCAAATGAGCTGCTTAAGGGTCATGCATGCAAGTGCAAATAAAAAAAAATATTAACCAAAATATGGACAAAATGTTTCACTGGATAAAAAAAAAACGATGCTAATAAATACTACTCCATGACATTATTTTGCTAAGACAAAGATTAAGTTAATCATATTAATAACATTGAGTGGATTAATAAAATTTTTTGTAACTTAATTAATTAAATCTGATCTCATTACTATAAGACATTCTGAAAGAACTCTTGATTTATTATTGCCAACAACAGTCATAGATATTTGGTTCTGATTTCCACTTTTCCACAGGTTCTATATTATATATAATTCAGCATTATATATTACATTTGGATGTTACATTACATAGTCTTTTTTTGCACTAATCAATATTCACCTCTAAATTAAGCACCAATTATTGCGACATATAATGGTACAAATATTAGAAGAAAAATAGTATTTTCAGTTAATGCAGTATAATGTAAATTAAAAAAGAGGCAGCCTCTGGTAGGCCTACTACAACCAAGTTGTTACCACCGAGTCTGGTAAATATGGAGACTTAAAATAAAATGTGAACAGAAATGAAACTTGTGCTGATATTTCATGGTCATTTGATATCATGAAATCACTAAATGAACTGTATTTCTAACTATTATGTCAAGTTTCAAATTTCAAACATCCACATCTTTCGTGGGCGGACAGGGCTGTGATAGGCTGCTTCTCACGTCAATCATCTATATGCACAATGCTATTGGCTGGCCAGTAGGCTGGCTCAATCATCACCCGCGGAAGTTTGTATTGAGAGAATCTGAGAGCTGTCAGTTATTTTTTAAAAATACGATTTTTTCCGGCACGAATTTTGTCGTTTTGCGTGTTGCCTCGAGAACGAAGACGAAAAGACAAAGAGATAATTACTTTTAAAGGATGAATTTAGCATCGAGTACATGAAGCCTGCACGAAGCGCTAGCACCTTACTGCTAATAGTATTGTGTAGCTTGTTGTTAATTTAATAATAAAAAAATTATCGCTCGTCAATTTCATAACCCGCCTAGGAAAGGATCACAAAACTATTTAAGCTGCAATTTAGCAGCTGGCTTGCTTTTATTATAAGGTTAGTGTCAGCATTGTTATGTATTGTTTTGATTAGCATGCTAATCTAGTTTGCAGCGCGAGCTAGCATTTATCATTCTGGATTTACATCAAATCAACATCACGCTTCATACATCATAATTATAGTGTAATTTTCTGTCATCTTCACGCGGCAAGGACTGTACCAAAACAGGTAAAGTGAACCTTGAAGCCTTTAGTACTTGTTGACACTAGCAGGACACTGTGTGGAGGCACGCGGATCTCGTGAGCCTCCTCACCTGTGTGTGTGTGTACAGTCGTGGCCAAAAGTTTTGAGAATTACATAAATATTGGAAATTGGAAAAGTTGCTGCTTAAGTTTTTATAATAGCAATTTGCATATACTCCAGAATGTTATGAAGAGTGATCAGATGAATTGCATAGTCCTTCTTTGCCATGAAAATTAACTTAATCCCCAAAAAAACCTTTCCACTGCATTTCATTGCTGTCATTAAAGGACCTGCTGAGATCATTTCAGTAATCGTCTTGTTAACTCAGGTGAGAATGTTGACGAGCACAAGGCTGGAGACCATTATGTCAGGCTGATTGGGTTAGAATGGCAGACTTAACATGTTAAAAGGAGGGTGATGCTTGAAATCATTGTTCTTCCATTGTTAACCATGGTGACCTGCAAAGAAACGCGTGCAGCCATCATTGCGTTGCATAAAAATGGCTTCACAGGCAAGGATATTGTGGCTACTAAGATTGCACCTAAATCAACAATTTATAGGATAATCAAGAACTTCAAGGAAAGAGGTTAAATTCTTGTAAAGAAGGCTTCAGGGCGTCCAAGAAAGTCCAGCAAACACCAGGATCGTCTCCTAAAGAGGATTCAGCTGCGGGATCGGAGTGCCACCAGTGCAGAGTTTGCTCAGGAATGGCAGCAGGCAGGTGTGAGCGCATCTGCACGCACAGTGAGGCGAAGACTTTTGGAAGATGGCCTGGTGTCAAGAAGGGCAGCAAAGAAGCCACTTCTCTCCAAAAAAAACATCAGGGACAGATTGATCTTCTGCAGAAAGTATAGTGAATGGACTGCTGAGGACTGGGGCAAAGTCATATTCTCCGATGAAGCCCCTTTCCGATTGTTTGGGGCATCTGGAAAAAGGCTTGTCCGGAGAAGAAAAGGTGAGCGCTACCATCAGTCCTGTGTCATGCCAACAGTAAAGCATCCTGACACCATTCATGTGTGGGGTTGCTTCTCATCCAAGGGAGTGGGCTCACTCACAATTCTGCCCAAAAACACAGCCATGAATAAAGAATGGTACCAAAACACCCTCCAACAGCAACTTCTTCCAACAATCCAACAACAGTTTGGTGAAGAACAATGCATTTTCCAGCACGATGGAGCACCGTGCCATAAGGCAGAAGTGATAACTAAGTGGCTCGGGGACCAGAATGTTGAAATTTTGGGTCCATGGCCTGGAAACTCCCCAGATCTTAATCCCATTGAGAACTTGTGGTCAATCTTCAAGAGGTGGGTGGAAAAACAAAAACCCACTAATAATGACAAACTCCAAGAAGTGATTATGAAAGAATGGGTTGCTATCAGTCAGGATTTGGCCCAGAAGTGGATTGAGAGCATGCCCAGTCGAATTGCAGAGGTCCTGAAAAAGAAGGGCTAACACTGCAAATACTGACTCTTTGCATAAATGTCATGTAATTGTGGATAAAAGCCTTTGAAACGTATGAAGTGCTTGTAATTATATTTCAGTACATCACAGAAACAACTGAAACAAAGATCTAAAAGCAGTTTAGCAGCAAACTTTTTGAAAACTAATATTTATGTAATTCTCAAAACTTTTGGCCACGACTGTACATGATCATGGTCAATGTTTTGACATCATGAACACAGACAAAGGTCACTTTCACCCCGAATTAAAAAAAAAACATAGTAAATTAAATCTGATAAATTATAGGCTCTATACAAATATAGGCATAGTTAAAAATGAACATATTTTCGCAGTGACATTGACAGTTGCATGGTAATATAAAAATAGTATAGTAAAATGATTTAATTTAAAGTCAGAATGAAGTCAACACAACAAATACGACATATCAGAATACTTAGAAATATTAATAAATTAATAAAAATAATAAATATTAATAATGTATAGGTAATAAAGGTAATAGTTTTTTTTTTTTACATAACTATAATATAATCATGAAAATTGAAGTCTTAATAAATTCCAGTGTCACTTTTAATTTTTTTTAACTAATTTTGTTGAGTTATAAACATTTTTATTTTTGTATAATTTTATCATTTCTGTTAATTTGCAAAAAAATAATAATAATAATTGGATGGATGTTTTGTAACGGTCTTTACTTATCTTTCCATTTTTAAACTCAGAGGTTCATCATGCTGGGAGATTGTGGCATGAAAGAGTGGGAGAGACGAGCGCTCAGGAAGAACTCTGTTACAATTCTGCAGGATTTAGTGGTGGATGATCTGCTGATCCAGTGTCTGCAACAAGATGGAATCCTTACAGAAAACATGTCTGAAACCATTATGGTACGTGTAAAGTATTAAGGCAGATTTATACTTCTGGGTCGAAACTATGCCATAGCCTGACGTGCACCTCTTTGTAGAGCCCTGCACGGGCCTCAAATCTAGGCCCGAGCCCGGCCCTGGCCCGAGACGCTCAGGCCCTAGCCCGACCCGTGTCCGACAGCTCATCAGAATTATCAGCCCGAGTCCGACACGAGCCAGTGTTTTTATTAATTTTTTTATTTTATTACACAGCGGAAGCCTGCCCTATTTGCAACAATTAAAAAAGGGGTCAGTTTTGTGTTATGTTTCTTTTCATTTCTTTATCAAGTTAATTTAGAAAAATGTTTGGAGCATTTTTTTTAAATGACAATTAACGTTAATCAGCCGAGCCAACAGCGAGTAGCCTAAAACATATTTAATCAATTAAGCCTCTCAAATTAACACTTATACTTTACTTGGCTACAATAAAATCCATAGATATAAAACACTACAAGCATATCACACAGACAGTTAGTTTAATAAATGTTTATTTATTAAACCACAGTGAGTAAAATAAAAAAAAAATTAAAATACTGAGGCAGGCTCGCAACAGCGCTCGCAAACGAAATGAAAAATAGCCTACAATCTAAACAAATTAAATTAATTAAAAACAAACTTGCAGGTTATCTTACCTCAAAAATGCACCACAGAACAGTAGTTTTTCCATTAGTTTCCAACAGTTAAACGAAAATAAAGTCCAGTCAAATGAAAAGTTAGAACAGTCTCTTACAGAGCATCGTGGAGAAAAAGAATAGCATCCAGAGTGGAAGATTTTAACCCAGTCCTCCTCTCTTCTATCACTCTTCCCGCTGCGCTGAAGACACGTTTGCTGCTGCTGCTGCTGGCGGGAGACTAAACACAGAGCGAGCCAGTCTTGACAGTTACGGTAGCAGGGTTTCGTGGCGTTTCCACCATAGCAGCACATCTCGTCCATCCCCTTCCATGTTGTGATTGAGGCACATGTATTGCTGTACTTCATCGTCGTCATCCTCGTCCTGCTCCACAATGTTTTCAAACTCGGCCAGCACTCTCTTCTTTGCTGCGTGGCCCGCAGCAACAGGTGCAGACAGAAATGCTCGCCGCTGCATGAATCATCATTTTATAATTATAGTTGGTTATAGGCTATGATTAATACATTAATTTAGAGGCCTATAATAGCTTCTACTACAATAAGTGGATATAAGTGAAGTATAATCGTGGGTCGCGCTGACGGAAAAGCGTGCGTGCGTGCTTGAGACTGTCATGTCAGTATGTCAGTGTAATTATAACGGGTTGAATTATCAGATTATGAAAGTTATGAGGTTATGAAATGTCTTTCTATGTTTGTTTTTCTATCGTCGACGTCAACTTCTCATTTTTTTATTTTTATTAATGTCTAAAAATATAAATAGAAGGATAACCCAAAAAAGGCCCGAGGCCCAGCCCGCATGTGAGCTATAACGTGAAAATTGGCCCAAAGCCCGGCCCTAGGGGCATAAATAAGTCGGGGCCCGTCGGGCTCGGGCTGAAATGCAGGGCTTTACCTCTTTGCGTGTCAAATCAACACGGACCGCAAGTGCTGTGATTGGTCTGCTAGTACCCCACCTCCGTATGCATTTAAGTTGTGTATGTTTTGCACTTTAATAGATTTTAATCTTACACCTTCTTTTTTTAAATAAAATAAATCAAAGAACAAATGTCTTATTATTTATTATAAAACGTAGCATTACATCACTTTGTTGATTGTTTTCTGTGACAAACAGTGGTTCTGCTATGGTACAAGTCACTTTAGAAGCCACCAAACACTTCCATGTTTTCCCTATTTAAAGACAGTTATGGTGGCACAAAATAAAACGTGTTGATTTTCTAAGCGGATTAAAAATTGAAAACTATAATGTATGGTGGAATTATCTTCCTTGTGGGTTGTGTGCAGGCACAGCTCCACCGCACATGAATCTAATGTTTTAGAGGAGAATGTGTGTGTGGCAGTCAGTCACCACTCCAGTGTGGATATTTGCTGTACTTCGCAATCACAGATTCTATCTTATGTCTTGGAGTATATGAGCCAAATAAGAATTTTCACTGGATATTGTCATCTGAAGAAGTAAGAAGTCTGACACATTTGTTCTGACCAACTGAGGAAAAAAGCATTACAATGATTCACGCTACCAATGGCGATTTTAATCTAAAGATCGGTTAGCTCATGTCACATGCAAATTATTATTATTGTTATACTTTATTCTCAAATTATTAATGTAAACAACATCAGCATTGCATGACTGTGAGGAGGCCTATAGTGTGTATTAGATTTCAATTTCTGTACAGTCTAACCTCTAATTGTCATACCATTCGAATTTCATATTAAGAAATTCATTTAACCAAAAAATGCTAATTATGCTTCCTTCGGACTGGTTGTCTTTCAAATACAAATCTCGTGTAAACCCAGGCTATCTGTAATCAGATGCACATTTAAAACTGGAATATAATTTAATTTCATTCACATGTGTTTCATGAACACAAAATCCTTTCTGGATTACAATCCGCCATCAACATAATAAATTTAATTATTCCAGCTGCTGTGAGAAAAGGCTATAAATGATCCACCACCTGGAGGATCCTCACATGCGATAGTCTAGTAGCTGGGACAACTTCTTTATGTTAACAGACGTGACGTAATGATGCGGCACCATGCTTGAATTTCCCATGAAAACCTAGAAAAAAAATTATTATACGCTAACCGTTGTGAAACGGGCTAAAGTATATATATATATATATATATATATATATACACACACAATACAGACCAAAAGTTTGGACACACCTTCTCATTCAAAGAGTTTTCTTTATTTTCATGACTATGAAAATTGTAGAGTCACACTGAAGATACCAAGGGCTATTTGACCAAGAAGGAGAGTGATGGGGTTCTGCGCCAGATGACCTGGCCTCCACAGTCACCGGACCTGAACCCAATCGAGATGGTTTAGGGGTGAGCTGGACCGCAGACAGAAGGCAAAAGGGCCAACAAGTGCTAAGCATCTCTCGGGGATCTCCTTCAAGACTGTTGGAAGACCATTTCAGGTGACTACCTCTTGAAGCTCATCAAGAGAATGCCAAGAGTGTGCAAAGCAGTAATCAAAGCAAAAGGTGGCTACTTTGAAGAACCTAGAATATGGCATATTTTCAGTTGTTTCACACTTTTTTGTTATGTATATAATTCCATATATAATTCCACATGTGTTAATTCATAGTTTTGATGCCTTCAGTGTGAATCTACAATTTTCATAGTCATGAAAATAAAGAAAACTCTTTGAATGAGAAGGTGTGTCCAAACTTTTGGTCTGTACTATATAGAGTATATATATATATATATATATATATATAATATATATATATATATAATATATATACACACACACACACAAACACAACATACATCAATAAAAACCTTATTTATTCAGTTTTCAGATGATGTATAAATTTCAATTTCAAAAAAGTTTTATGGTCAAGGGTCACATGCGTGCACACACACACACACACACACACACACACACACACACACACACACACACATACATATGTATAGATATATATAGATTGATTTAATAGTCCTAATGTGTAAAGCCTCATAAATAAAGCTTTGATTATTTTTAACTATGGTGAAATTTTAATCTTTTAGGCTAAACCGACATCCCAGGGAAAGAGTCGTCATTTGTTGTTTCTTTTGCCTAAACGTGGCCCTCAAGCATTCAGCAGCTTCTGTGGTGCTCTTACGGCAACAGAGCAACAGCATCTCTGCAGACTGCTCATGGACTTCACTGAGAAAGACGTGAGTTGGTGCCCTCACTTCAGAATCACACCCACTTAAACTGACTTGACAGGTTTCTTTAAGAACAATGGTTGCAATGATCATGCAGTGAGGGACTGGAAAGTCTTCTTCAGCAATAACAGCACATCTGATGAGTTGCAGGGAGACAGATGTGCTGTAATCATAGGATTTTTTTAAAATATACTTTTTGTACTTAATGGAAGGAGAATAAAGCATCATTTTTTTTCTTTATATTAAAAATTATATATTTTTCCTAAACACTATATATAATCAACTATATAAAGTATTTTCTTTTCCAAAATACAAAATGTTCTCAGGTCATTAGTGGCAGGAAGAGTTTTGGGATCAGTCTTCATAGAGATCATAGAGATGTATAGAAATCACACCATGCACAAAGTTCAGATCTGGGTCGGTGGAATAAAAGAGAGGGAGAGAGAGTAAGACTAAAGAGGAAGTTACAATGCAGCAAAGTCAATATTATGCACCAGTTTATTACCACACCCAAACTGCACTGATTCTTTAAAAAAACAACTACGAACTCTCCTTTCCTTTGTATTAGAGGGTAATGAACTGACTGTAACTGTCATCGTGGTGTATATTCTGCATTTTGTTTATGTAGTCAGTGTAGAAAAGAAAGTGATTTTCTGTTTTGTTTATTATCTTCACAGAAAAGCTTTTCAGAGCCATTGCTGTCCTTTCCAACTCAGGAATGTGTAATACCTGCGAAAAGAGCCCGGACTCATGGTGAGCACTTTACTGTAACAAAGATAAACCAGGCTTTGTGCATACTATGCTAATTATGAGATTTATGTCACTCACACTCTGTGCTAAATATCTGATACTGTTGTTCACTTGGATAAGGACATCCTATAAAATAATTTTTTTAATTGGTGATTAGTTTGCTGTAGGTCTTTTATTTTTACATAATAAACATAGCCTTATGTATGTGATAATACTTGTAACAATACTTTTTTTTACATTAACTGTTATAGAAGAATGAACAGTACGTAAAGGCAAATTGTTATGTTTGATGAGTTTAATATTTTTGACTGAAATGGGGTTGTTTTTGTGTGTTTTAGGGTCCATGGAGATGTGTTTGGATGCCGACTCTCCCGTGACCACAGCTGTTCTTCCCTGCACGCCGGATTTTTACCAGTCCCATAGATCACAGGTACAAGGACACAAACCCTATTCCTTTGCACACTGATACACAACCCATTTTATTTGCATATAATTTAAGCTATGTTAGCACAGTGCGTAACCTCTATGCAAATGTCTTTCCTTTCAGGCTTACCCGATGCGCTCCTGCCCACGAGGACTGGCCTTGGTACTGAGTAACATGAGGTTTGATTCAGCTAACAATGAGTTAGATGTCCGAAGGGGAGGAGAGGTGGATGAAGAGACGCTGAGAAGACTTTTCATGGAACTGGATTTCACAGTCAGCCTCCACAAAGACCTAACAGCAGAGGTGAGTTAGACATGCTGACAGATTCAGACTGCACTGCAAAGCAACGTCTTTTATTAAGGTTTTGATTTGTGTTTTTCAGGCAATGCGTAGTTGCCTAGAGCAGTTTGCCCAGCGGCGGGAACATGCACAGTATGACTGCACTATTGTGTGTTTACTGTCACATGGAGTTGAGGGATCTGTCTATGGCACTGATGGACAGCTGCTGGAGGTGCGCTTGATTTTTATACCTAATTCTTATTGATGCACTGAAATTTTGGCAACCAACAATTTTGGAAAGGCCAAAATCATTGGCCAAAACAGTTACTTTTAAAAAAACTTTTAAAAACTGATAAAAAAAAAAAATGAAAAATAAAAAAATGCATTATATTATGTAGCAAATGTCCATCACCTGGTTTCAAATACCGCGGCATTTACTACACAGAGCCGTAGTTCACTGACAAGCTACGCAATATCACGTCATATTCGCAGATGAATTGCATTCGGTTAACTATAATATTTTATTACTAGGAATTAGGGGTGGCACAGTTCGCTGAAAAAAAACGAACCGGTCAGTTCACCACACACGGTTCTGCATGCGCTGACTATTCAGGCTTTCAATCTGTATGATAACAAACTGTTTAATTCATTAGAGAATAGTCTATCCTAACCCAAGACAATTGATGGTTGTAAAATGAATATGTCCACATACACGGAAAGACGGGAGCGCGATCTGTTCACAATTAGTCCAGCCGCTTTCCGCTGTTGCAGCCATTATAATAGTTTAGTTTTGGTTTTTAATGGCAAAGTGGTCATATTTTGTTTCGATTCTTTATTAATTTAATTAATAAAAATGATTGGAACATTTTGTTTTTTTAATGGCCTACAAAGCAGCCAGAGCAAGAGCATTTTTAAACCGTTTATCCTTCTCAAAAAAATAAATAAGATTAGCGTCATAATAGGAATAAAGTCAAAATTACGACAATAAAATCATGTTACAATGTGTGAAGTAAAAGTGAATATATTACACCTGTATACTCTGCCAAAAAAAATTATATAAAAAAAAAAAAAATGTGGCACTTCATATTCATTCTTCATATTTAACACAAAAAACAGCTATAGGCTTACTGATAATTTTTTTTAAACTCAAATTTATTTATTTCACTTGACTCATTTGTATTAAATTGTTCTGTTTTTTTTCTCAACATGCATTCAAATATTTATTTGTTTTTATTTTGTGCTGCAAATATTAAACAGGAAAATATCTATGATTCACATGCTGCTTGAAAGGAGGCGAATATCTCACTACAAAGAGCGTAAAAAACATGTATTGTTTGTATTTGATCTTAAAATTGACAGAAGGCTGAGGCTTTGTGTTATAATAAAAAGTAACAAATTCCAAAGCTTATTACGATTAAAACGTTACATATTATTTCCAAGCATATATATATATATATGGCCTGTAAATATTTATCATTATCAACCAGTGGAATATTAAATTTTATTATTTCAACAAATAACAAATAATTTTAATGCAGATAGCTAGTAATCACGACTTAATACATTGGAAACAGGACGTTACTCGCTCAGCGCAGTGGAGTGCATCCTTTTGTTAACTTTGGTTTATATTATTTTGAGTCGTTTGGGACGCGGTGACACAGAAGAACCTCTTACAACATATTGCTTTATGGATCTATTGCGTTTGACGCTCAGAAATGTTCACATAATCATGCTGCACGTATCAGTAATGCAGCCTAATTAAACTAAACCGCACTCTGGCCCACCTCTTCCAACCAACTGTGTCGAGCGTGGCACGGATCGATCACATTAGTCAACCGAGCCGGGCTTTGGGGGTCAGGCAAGCTCGGGCACGGTTCACATGCTTAGAAAAAAATCGCACAGCCTAATCAATAGCCTAATATTCTGTAATTAAATCGACTAATTCGAAAATTGTGACCCATCCCTAATTATTACTATTATATTTAAAACTATTTTAAATACGTTTTTTAAAAGTCTGTTTATGTTCGGCCAAGTGCATTCTGAATTTCCAGTTTTGACACAATTTTTTATTTCGGTTCATCACTACTAATTCTTAGCTATATATACAGGTGTGATTTTATCAGTATGTTAGTTCCATTTGAAATAAATGTATTGCATCACAGAAGATTATTTTATATATCAGAATTTCTAATATCTCTCTCTTTGTCTCTCAGTTGGACTGGGTGTTTGAGGTATTTGATAATGCCCGCTGCCCTCTGCTCCAGAATAAGCCAAAGATGTTCTTCATTCAGGCTTGTCGAGGAGGTGAGTTATCAGTGATTAACCAGTCATTGTTAATGTGTTTTTAAACACAGACTACCCAGTCAAACAAATGGACACACTTGACTGACTAAATAAAAATAATGTTTTTGTAAATTGAAATAAAGCTGAAATAAAGAGTATAAAAAAGTATAAATATTAGAATAAAAAACTTAAACTTAAAAATCTTTAGAAGAAATTTGCCTTTTTAACTAACCAAAATAAAATACATTTAAGTTGATGTGATGAAATTAATCAAATTAGAACTGAAATTAAATGATAATAAAAATTTCAGAAGCACATAACAAAATTACAAAAAATAAAAAAATTAAACTTAAAAAAAATAATAATAACAATATATACTATAGTTTCGATTCTTTATTAATTTAATTAATAAAAATGATTGGAACATTGTTTTTTTAATGGCCTACAAAGCAGCCGGAGCAAGAGCATTTTTAAACAGTTTATCCTTCTCAAAAAAATAAATAAGATTAGCGTCATAATAGGAATAAAGTCAAAATTACGACAATAAAATCATGTTACAATGTGTGAAGTAAAAGTGAATATATTACACCTGTATACTCTGCCCAAAAAAATTATATAAAAAAAAAAAAAATGTGGCACTTCATATTCATTCTTCATATTTAACACAAAAAACAGCTATAGGCTTACTGATAATTTTTTTTAAACTCAAATTTATTTATTTCACTTGACTCATTTGTATTAAATTGTTCTGTTTTTTTTCTCAACATGCATTCAAATATTTATTCGTTTTTATTTTGTGCTGCAAATATTAAACAGGAAAATATCTATGATTCACATGCTGCTTGAAAGGAGGCGAATATCTCACTACAAAGAGCGTAAAAAACATGTATTGTTTGTATTTGATCTTAAAATTGACAGAAGGCTGAGGCTTTGTGTTATAATAAAAAGTAACAAATTCCAAAGCTTATTACGATTAAAACGTTACACTCCCGGTTGCTGAGGAGCTGAGTTTGACAGCTGCCTGTCAGAGTGACTCAGTCGTTTTTTAGGATTGTAAATCTAGTAAAAGAAATGGACAAATACAAGCAGTGTGTGGACAGTGCACAGTAAAAGTGTACAGCGTGTGCGCAGCTTTCATAATACGATACATACATTTAAATAAGATTTTTTTTTTTTTTCTGCAATTTTGCGCCCCGTCCAGCAGATGGCGCCCCAGGCGGCCGTCTGTGTCATTCAGTCAAAGAAAGGCCTTGCGTTCTCATCATGACCATATTTACAAGAGCTACAACAAACCGAAAGTGGAACGAATCCTCGCTACTAGTTCGGGCTGCGCAGACCATTTATCTGCTTGAACCGGAGCTGCAACACCGTTATACACAGCGCTGCGAGATACAGTGAAGAAAGCAGTCGAATTCCCCACAGAGTCAATAACATCTGTGAAATCTTGTGAGAAGCATTCAGATTCAGCGAAGAATTCTGTTAAAGCTGATATCAGAACAAACGCCACTGATGTGGAAACCAAGAAAACTAAAAGTTTTATAATGTAGGAAAGCAAACGCTTATTTAAAAAAAAAAAAAAAGATATTAAATGACCACTAGTAAATGGCTGCAGAGAAGTGCTCAGGTCATTTCACTCCCTAATATAGCCTATATATTTTTGTATTCATTAAATAATATTTAGACATTATAAATGGCAGTAATAAAAGTACATTTTATCTGATGTAATATATTTAGTACCTCTGTAAGACGTCTGCTAAAGATCTGGGAATCATCTGCTGTGTACTCTGATAAAAGTCTTAGCTTTTACTTAGTACTGCAGATGAAGAAGCACTCTTAAAAATACATCTTGCATATGTATATGCAGACATTAAATAAACATCTCCGAGATGTACATGTGCGATTAAGGTGCTTTACTGTCAGGTGCTGGAGCCTCCTTCTGTAGAACTTAATGGCACTAGTGCTGGTGTCGTCAAACGTTAGTCTGGAGACCTACAATGGTTCTCCAAGTCAGAAAAGTCCTAACAGTGTTAGCAGAATGTTGACTGTGGTGTATTTTCACTGCAAAACAATAAGAAAAGCTGCAGCAAAATCAGTTATTTTGATCGCAAAAATCATAAAAAAAAAAATTGATATCCTAGAAACCCTGTTTGGTAGACCTTACATAGTTGTTTGTATTCGAATATTTTCAAGAGAGTACCCTCTCTGAAAATATTAGGCTTTCCAAGTACCACCATTGTGACTAACATTGACATGGCTTGTGATGGGCATAGTGTTGTAGACTTACTATAATGCTTAATCTGGAGGTTTAGCAGGGCTCTGATAAAGCCAAACATAAATTATAGGGATTTTGTTTAAATTATTTTATTGTATGTTTAATCATATACTGAGTACCACCAATTAGTGAGCCACAGCTGGAGAACCAATGATCTAACTTTGACAAAACATATCTAACACTGTTAAATGTAGCCCAACACTGGGCTCATGTTTTACTTTAGGTTAATAATGCTATAATTATAGGCTAAGGTTGTCTAATAAAGCAATAAGCCCTGCGAAGCCGTGTTTTCTGCTAAGCTTTGTCCAAAACTATGGACAAAGGCCCATTGTGACATCTTGATTAATCCCTCTGCTTTACTTAAATGTATCGGCTTAATTTATTTTAATAACACCTGTGCTTACTTCAAGGCCACATCTTTTTTAGATTGCTCACACATCAGACTTACTGACTAATGATCTATGAAGAAGATGTCTCCTTCCTCTTCTGCCTTTGTTTCTATTCTTATCTCTGTGGGTGTGTGGGTGTGACGACAATCATAACTAGGAATGCACCGGTTGACCGGCCATAAATAGTTTTTTGCTTAAAATACGCGATTGGCAGTTGACCGGTTTTTGGTCTTTTTTTTCGGCCGATTTTTCTAGAAGTGCGTCCGCGTCCACAGAATACATTGTAATCATTGGCTATCATGCCATTTGTGTGGAAGTATTTCGAAATCTGTGCGCAGTACACGGGCAGCCGTTCAGCACTGGAAGTGTGGAGCTACATGTCTGAGGCACAGATAGCAGGAAGCGATCAGCCGTTGGTGTACTGAAGCACAAGAGTCTTTCCTGCTCACTGAAGCTGCACAAGAGTACTCTACCTCTCCGTGCCCTGCATAAGTGGAGACAGTGAAGGGATATTCAACTCAACTTCTTGCGTGTTGGATGAGAAACGAAACAGACTAAACTGTGACAAAACTGAAATGTTTATTTATTTTTTTTTGTTAAGTAGGATCGGAATCGGCCAGTTTGCTTGTAAAAAAAAAAAATCGGTATTGGAATCGGCCATGAAAAATTATGATCGGTGCATCACTAATCATAACAATTATAATTTTTGAGCAAAAACTATTTTTATTAGTTTAACCATTATACAGCATTACAAAAAAGGGACTAAGATTTCATTGACTAAAATCTGTCTAAAATGCTCATATTTTTAGTTGAGTTAAACTTGATGTACAATGTACAAACTCTATAATCATCGGGAAGGAGGAGGCGGGAACCGGCAGACAATCAAAATGAAAGCTTTAATAATAAAATAAAGACAAAACAGTGCGTCAGCCCCTCACGGACGACTGACGTGCACAAATAAAAACCAAACACAACTAAAAACCCAGGCCTGGTCCTCTCTCGTCCGTCACTGTCGTCGCTCTGGTTTTATATCCCTCCATCTCCTCCGTGGGACTTGAGACCGGTGGGTTGAGCAGGTGTCGCTCATTTCCAATCACTCCACCGGCCTCGCTCCTGTTCCCACGTCTCTCGGCCCCGCCCCACTCGTCACATACCCCCATCGACCCTAGCAGGCCGGGGGGTCCCCTCGAGACTGCGCTCTTCTCACGGGGACCTGCGGGAACCTGGGGGTAGGACAGATGAGGCGAGAGAAAAGGAGATGGAAGGATGAGGAGCGACAGAGGGGAGAGAGGAGGAAAAAAAAAACTCTGGTTCCCAGACGCACTGCCGCTTGGCCCTCCACCAGCTGGGTGATCTCCTCTGCGGTGCCTAGCGGTGGCACTGGACGGCGGACGGCGACGGCTCCTCCGGTTTTGGGCAGCCGGCAGGAGTCCCCCGTTCCCTGCTCCTCCCCGTCAGCCGGATGGCAGTAGGCTCAGGCCCCCTGGCGAACGGTGCCGACTCCTCCGCTCCCTCACGGACGGCAGCCGCCCCTCCACATCACGGACGGCAGCCGCCCCTCCACATCACGGGCGGCCGTCAGCGAGCTCACCCGTCCCCGGCAACTCACTCCAGCCCATCGCCTCGAGCGTCCATGGCGGCACAAATCCTCGCATGCGCGATGGCACCGCGGATTCACCACAGCGGCGAGAGATCTTCAGCAGCGCGTCCCTCCTACTCCCGGGTTTTCGGCACCACTGTAACAAATTAAAAACTCCATAATCATCGGGAAGAAGGAGGCGGGAACCGCCGGACAATCAAAATGAAACTTTAATGCTCAAAATAAACATAAAACAGCACAAATAAAAAGCAAACACAACTAAAGCGCTGGCCTGGTCCTCTCTCATCCGTCACTGTCGTCGCTCTGGTTTTATATCCCTCCATCTCCTCCGTGGGACTCGAGACCGGTGGGTTGAGCAGGTGTCGCTCATCTCCAATCACTCCACCGGGGACGAGGTTGACTAAACATGATAACTAAAATGTAAAAAATTTGATTAAGACTAAGACTAAATTACAAATGGCTGTTAAAAAAAGAAAGTTTGTAAAATAACTTTATTTTATACCTTTATTGTACTTTAAATTGGCAATGAAATATGAAATAACCACGGAAGCTAGCATGGTGTTAACGAACCCTATCACACATGCAAACAAACATTTCTTTCTGTTTCAGAGGAGATGGACAATGGTGTGGACCAGTTGGATGGTCAGGAACGGACTCAGTCTCCAGGCTGTGAACAGGGGGATGCTGGCAGAGAGGGGGAAAGAGATGACAAACAGAGGGAGGAGAATGACAGGGAGAGACTGAGAGTCAAACTGCCCCAGAGATCCGACATGATCTGTGGCTTTGCCACCCTCAAAGGTTTCAGTGTGTACACATTGATGTGTCTTCGTCTGATTTATTACAATTCATCATGTCATATGTCACAGCCTGTGCAGATTTCTAATGTTTTGTGTTTCAGGCACTGCTGCAATGAGAAACACCAAGAAAGGGTCTTGGTTCATTCAGGAACTGAATAGCGCAATCCGACAGAGGGCCAACAACACACACCTGGCAGACATTCTTGTGCAGGTAAAACGTTTTAGTCCATTTTTTTGAGTGGCTTTTGCACATCCTGTCTGTCATACTGGTGATTGCGTGACACTGCAGTAGATGCATTTTGCACCATTAAGGTTAATGATTAACCAATTAATTGATCGTTAATTTAAGCAACAATCAATCATGGAAATTATCGTAAATTGACATCCTTAGTTAAAATGTATTTTGCTTTCTCTGTTTTTCTCTGTAGGTAAACAGTCGAATTAAAAGCAGAGAGGGATACGCACCCGGTTCAGCCCATCATCGCTGTAAAGAGATGTCAGAGTTCACCAGTTCCCTTTGTAAAGACCTCTACCTTTTCCCTAAGTACTACCCCAACAACTAGACACACGCACACACACACACACACACACACACACACACACACACACACACACACTCTCCAGGCATGAAGCACACATAGAACACACTGCCCTCAGAACTGATTTGGATGCAGTTGCTGGAGCTCAGTGCATGTGTGTACATCCATCACCTGCTGTACACTCAGCACTCAGCACATAACACACAGAGTCATGTAAATCTACTTACACCCATTCCATGTGTCATCTGTTTCACATTCCTCAGCACAATGACAGGTTCATTAGGATGTGTGTGCATAATTTACAAATGAGTGTTTTTTTTTCTTTTTTGTATAGGATGCACTTAGAAAATGTATTATTATTTTTTTGCCTTGCTCTTTTTTTAACCCATGAAATTACTAAGTGTAAAGATGCCATTTGTGAGAA
Organism: Carassius carassius; assembly: GCF_963082965.1. NCBI lineage: Eukaryota > Metazoa > Chordata > Actinopteri > Cypriniformes > Cyprinidae > Carassius > Carassius carassius. The sequence continues at coordinate 13,010,534 of NC_081769.1, forward strand.
ATATGTGAAAAAAATCAATTTGTTTTCATGATTTATAGGGGGAGATTGGGGTTTGGGGAAATTTTTTTTATTCAAATATTATTTTTTTCATTCAACAGCTGTATAAAATTTTACACAGAAATACCCTTTTTTTAACCAAAGCCAATATTTGATCAGGCTCTTGTTTTAACAGATTTATTTTTATTGTTTGTTTGTTTTCAATTTACTTTGTAGTTTTTTTTCTTTCTCTTTAACTCACGTTCTGTATGTTTTGTAATTGTAGAGCTTTTTTATAGCCAACCTGTAATCTTGTTGGTACCTTCAGAGCAGCTGCCTGTCACACATACGGTTGGTTATATGGATAGACATGCATAGTAACATTGTGCCAGTACTTTACTAAACCCCTCCATACCATTTCACTCATTGGATTGGAGCAGAGCCGATCTGCACTTAATTTATCTTTGGTTTCCTCAGTGCAGCTTTGCATGCATTGTATCAACATCAGTACAACTTTAAATGAATGTTTTCTACAAGTACTGTGGCATGACAAATGGTAATTTACAGGTAACCCTGTATTCACCATGGCAGCTTTATTGAACTTTAATAGGGCTTCCTGACTCAAAGTTAAAGCTAAACTCTTTCTCTATTTTGGTTGGCATATAAAAGTTATTTAAAAAAAAAAATCAATACACTTGATCGTTCTGTAAATATTCATGCAATTCAAAAACTTCCGGATTTCAGTTTCATTCCAAATGGTGTTTTCAATGCGGAGTATTATAAAAAAAAAAAAAAAATATATATATATATATATATATATATACTCTCACACACACACACACACACACACACACATCCTCATAATATGTTTCATGATAATGCCTGTACATATGCATATTGCTTTTACTCTTGCACATTTCTTTTCACTTTAAACATTCTGTAAGGATGCTGTCTTAAAGAAAGCCTGCAGGTGGTGGTAGAGAGCTTTTGTGCTTCTTTAGCTCACCTCGCATCATTTAGAGGTTCCAGGGTCTTCTTGTTCTTCACACACACCATTATTCCTCCTGGGAATCTAGAGTGTAAATTTGATTCCATCTGTGTCTGTGTCTTCCTGATTCTGTAGTCATGACCTTTAGGTTATCAGTCAATGTGATTCTTTTATTTTACTGTATTTTATTTTTACTGTTTTAGAAGCCAATGATGTAGATGTGCACTGTTCATGCTGATATTGCTTTCAAGCAACCTGCTTATTATTTTTTATTTTAACTAATAAGCTTCTTTGAACTTGAATGTAGGGATAGGTTAATTTTAAGCAAATTTAAAATCCTAAATATAAAGTGAGGGGCTGGTGCAGATAAATAATTTATAAAGATTACTTTCATAATGGGAAAAAGTGCCATGTTTATTTAGAAAAAAAAGTATTTAAACAAATGTCTGGGTATTTGATGAAATATTAGTTATTTTCATCAGTCAGATGAAGTTTTAAATGAAACACAAAACTAAAGTAGGAAACATAAAAAGGTATAAAACTAAAAGGTATACACTAAGAAAATGTATTAATTTCAAACCAAAAGTTTTGCTATACTGTATAAGTATTTCTTTAATCCTGCACTCATTCCATTGAGAGAATGCCAGCGCATTTACAGTACCTTCCCCAAAACCAGCCTAGCTTTGCTTTAAACAACTTTTTTTAACTATTTAAATACTATCTATGTATTTCTCAGGCTGTGTTAAACTGGTTTTGAATGTGTGTTCAGAATTGTAATGGGGGAAGCGTTGTGATATTTAGCCCCTCAGGTTCTAGATGTGGTAACAAATGTTTAAAAGTTCCCTTATGATGGTATTGAAACCCACAATGAACAGAGATGCATATTATAAAATCCAGTTTAGTTCCTGCCTGATGAGTGCCTAACTTGATATTACATGGTTTATTCACTGCCTTTTTCATCTGTACTAACCAACTATGAAGGGTGCTTAAAGAAACTTTAGGGAAACTGCCATTTTTGTATTTTTGTAATGCAAAAGCTTCCATGTAATAAAGAAATACTCTTCCAAAGACCTTTGACTTGCGTCGTTGATTTCTGAGTTTTAAGTGCATTGTCTGGTTGGTTATAATAGAGTATCAGCCATGTTGTATTAAGTTGTTTAGTATTCGATGTCTCACTCCCTCTCTGTTTTTCAGAGTTGTCCTCGGCTTCCGTGGTGATGCATTTTTATCCTCGTGCTCGGGTTTCTCTGTCCTGCCGTGGCTGCAGGAACGGCCGTCATTGTACCGATCCCGTAACACCTACCCATCTGAACTGCTAGCGTGACTCCAGCACTGAAGCCTTCGCCGCAAGGCCCAGATGGTATGTATATAAATGCGTGGAGGATTACTTTAATCACTTTATTTATTTTTACGCTTTATTTAGTTGTCCACTGAGGTATATCCTGACCCATCGATTGGAAGGGCCAGTTGTGATATAAAAAGAGACACGACAAACAACAAAAAAAGTCACGAAGGACCGCGTTTGCTGCACTCTCATCAGATCAACGGATGCTTCACTCGGACGTCTCTCTAGGTTAATATCTGTAAACATTTCAGACTCTAGAAGCCATGAGTTGGCAAAAAGTTTACATATTCACCAACCCGTTAATCAGAGTAGTGGTTGAATAGCAGCAAGAGTGTGTTGTATTTTAAGACTCTGTGGGGCATCTGAGTTTCCTCGCTGCTGCATTGAACGCTGTTGTATTGGGTCACGTACCCCCCCCCCCCCCAGCTCCTTCCAAAACGCATACTCTCTCATCATGTTACATGGGTGCCCCCGAGGGGGTGGTGTCCTGTCAAAAATCAGGACTCCTCCTCGCTCGCCAGAAGGAACAAAAACAAGAGGTGGAAGTAAATCGGAAATCCGTCAGGGAGGGGTTCAGGCCCGCAGATTGATGGGGAGGTCTAGTAATGACTGAGAGCGGGGATGTCGTTAATGTGAAAAGACAAGCAAATCTGGACCTGTGTTATCTATTTAACACAAAACACGAGTACGCTCATTTGGGCTCAACTGTTTCAGTCAGCTCTCTGTTTGAGTCTTTGTCTATTTATTCACAACAGTACACTTAATAGTGATAATTATTTTCGTAAAATTGATCCTTATTTATTTAAAAGATCCTGACAATGCTTGTGTTAGAATTTGAATCATATGTTTCTGTTGACTACAGAATGCATAGATTAAAAAAATGGTTACCCTACAAGAGTTTACCATGGTAAACATAACAAATACAATAAATGCAAGTTATTGTTAACATTGCAAAACTATGACAAAAATCTGTTTATATTTCTGTACTAGTTCTGAAATGCCTAGAGATATTAGAGTATTTCAAAAGTGTTTTTTTTTTTAGAGCACTGGAAAAGTCATGTAAATTAATCAGATTCTGAAGTCTTTTATCAGGTAGAAATCATCTTAGATTTTTATATGAAAAAATATTTTGGTAACACTTCACAGTTAGGTTCTGACTTTTAACGTTAATGTCAGTTAATATGAGCTAACAATGTCAAATACTGATGAAGGGTTTATTAATATTTGTTAATGGTGATTTTAATGTATACTAATACATTATGTATTTGTTAGTAGTATTTAATAGACCTGCACTAACATGAATGTACAGTGAGAAGTTGTATTTTTATTAACTAATGTTAATAAAGATGATTAAATACTGTAATAAATGTATTGCTCATTGCTCAAGAGTTCAGAATTGGGACCCTAAATGTGAAGTGTTACCAATATTTTTTTTATATTAATATTTTATGAACTTTCTGACATTCAGGTAATTTTCTGACTTTTATAAGTTATTTATAGTGCAATTTATTTCTAGTTTATTTTGTTTTGGAAATACTGGAAATATCAGGGAATTTCAAAGTTAAGATTCCTGGGCCTGGAAAGGACCAAAAAAATTCTAAAATGGAAATGATAAAAAACTTATGAAGTAAAGAAATTTCCATAGTTTTTCGATCAACCTCTGTTAAGTTAATTTATTAAAAATGCTATCCATTTGTTGCAAATCACTGTAAATAATAATAATAATAATTCTTAGAAAGTATGGCAACCCAGAATATGAAAAGTTTCCCAGAATATTTCTATAATTCCAAATAGAATTACAGTTCATTTAAGGTATATCTTTTCTAAGGTTTTCACGGCCCCGAAATATGTCAGGTTAAACAAAAAAAAGGAGTTCTAAAATAGTGATTGTAGGTCCTGGAAATGTTTTGAAAATTAATAAAATAAAATTTCATGAAAATTTCTTACTGCTCTCTGAACACTAAAGCATTGCTCTTTGTGAGTGCAGTCGCTATAAAATAATTTAAAATCTCTATCCCGTAGGATAGGAAAAATTCTGTAAACTCGTAGCTCAAAATCATTGAGAACCCTGACCTTTGTGTTACCAGCTTGCTACTTTACTAAATTTGCCAATACCATGTCTTGGACAGAAACTATGGATACCATGGTAATGTTTTGAATATCTGCATGTTTGTGATGTGCGTGCGTTCACGGCTCCTTCATAAGTGTTGTTGCAGCAGTGTATTACAGGTAGGCCGACTCTTTTCCAGTTTGTGGATGGCGTGTTCCAGTGTATCTAATTGAAGAATCACACGTCTCAGCATTTTTCTTGCATGTGTGTGTTGCGGGTACTGTAACATAAGAGTGAGACAGCGTGTGTATCTCGTGCTTTGAGAGGGGTGGTGTGTGTAACTGAATAAATGGGTAAGAGTCGGTGAGTGTATGTGTTTCATATGCTGTAACACAGGAGTGAGACTGCGTGTGTTTATTTTTGGCTCAGTGCGAGCGTGTCGATGGCTGCCGATGCGTCGCAAAGGAAAGCTCTGAGATACCAGCAAACCCTGGTCAGTCACTGTGTTTCTGTGCCTCTTTCTCTCTCCCATTGTTTTGTTGTCTTACGCCGAGGCGTTTCACTGTTTTGCTTTTGGTGGGTGGCTTGCTGAGATTTGTCATGGTCAGTCTGGTCTGTTCTAACCTGGAAATGCTTGTCTGCCCAAAATATGACTCTTTAAATAATGGGTCTCAAAGTCTTTCACTTTACTAGCCTCGGCTTTAATTGTTTTTCCATTCTATTCTTAGTGGTGGTGACACACATGGAGCTCACTGGGCTGTTCTAGCACAACTCATGAATAGGTATGAGAATTGTCGTAACCTGTGTCAACAACCTACTGATTAAAGACAATCTGTCTTGTAAACTTGCATTAGTCAATACAATGGATTTGTGCTTCCTTATCAGATGCTTATTCGGAGAGAACCATGTTTTGTGTGTTCTGCTTCCAATCTACTTGAGTTTTTTTAATGCTCGTCAGTCATTTTATGATTACTCCAGGTTGCTTCCCATGGCAGCGTTTTCTTTTTGTGAAATCCGTTTACTGGTGTCATTCGGAGTGGAAAAAAGTCTCGGGTTTCTAAAGGTTCTGTAAAACACCTAGAGTGCCCTTGAGGATTATTTGCAATGTCGTAGACTTGCTGAACTAAGCAGATTTGTGGACCAAACCTCGTGATTTGTTCGTATTCGTGCTAACCTATGCACTGCATCTCTGCTGCTATATGCTAGCAGAAACCTGAGCATGCAGGTTAAATATACGCCTGGCCCTGCTGCTCTCCATGGACGCTATATGGCAGAGAGGAACGTATGGGCAGCTGGTCAGGTGCATTGAGCTATTTGTTAGAGTTTGGTTCTATTGGACAGCTTATTAGGAAGGCCCAAAGATTGTATTAAAGTAAAAGGAAATAGTTTGAGCACAAAAGGTCAAGTGTCAAAAGAAAGCGCGAGAGAATAGTCGTAAATTTGGTGTGTGAGAAAGTGAGACGATGGGGCGAAAGAGCGTCAATTCTTTAGCTGTCAGTTTTGCACTGTCACAAGTCATTAAGTTCCCACACACAGGCTCCCCTCAAACTTCCATTTCTCCACCTGTCTTCCTCTCTTCTCTCGCTCACCAGTTCCCACATCGATTTTCCTCTCCTGCTGCACAATATGGGAAGATCGCCAGGGCTGGGAGCTTTTTTTAACCTCTGTAAATTTTACGCATTAACGCATAACTGCCCCTGCCGTCCCCTTTCTGTCTGTCTCGCTCACGCAGGAGATTCCTGTAGGGAAAATAATCCAGTCAGAGAAAAACTTGATCATTAGCCTTATTAATAGGCTTTATGTGAGTGTTTTCCTCTTTATAATCAGATTTAATACACTGTTGCTATTCTGTTGCTGCTGAAAGAGTGTTTTTCAATCAATATATTATTATAATGTGTGCGTGTATTTGTTTATAATTTGCTCTAAACATTCTTGTAGCTTCAGAAAATTACAGTTGAACCACTGATGTCACATGGACTTTTAACGATGTCTTTACTACCTTTCTGGGCCTTGAATGTGTCAGTTCCGTTGATGTCTACACAGGGTCAGAAAGCTCTCGGATTTCATCAAAATATCTTCATTTGTGCTCTGAAGATGAACAAAGGTCTTATGGGTTTGGAACGACATTAGGATGAGTAATTAATGAGTAATAAATCAAACTGCGTGTTGCGTTTGGTTGCTAGTCCAAATGATGAAAGACTCTTCAAGAGCGCACATTAACTGAGGTTTAAAACTGTTCAAAGAAAAGGCTCATTAAACTAACGCACAGATTAATACACTACATATCAATATCTCTTCCCTTTGAACTAGTGATGTCCGGTTCGCGAATTAATCGTTTGATTTAACCGGTTCTTCTCGGTGAACCAGTTCACCAAATATGACTAAATCGTTTGAACCGGTTCGCGTCTTCAGATTAATCCACAAATTACTTAAATTAATTACTTTTTTAACGTGGCTAACACTTCCTCTGATTCTAAATAAACCAATATCCTGGAGTAATTTACTCAAATTTACTAAAATTTACTCACATTTACTCAAACAGTACACTGACTGAACTGCAATGAAGAGAGAACTGAAGACAAACTTGAGTCGAGCAGCTTGTGTGTTGTACTAACTTTGTGTGTCTCCGTGTTGTTTCAAGCTCATCATTCTGTGCATAGGATGAGCATAAGCGCTCTGTGCCACTCTGTATTGGCGCCTTTAGTATTATAATACTTTTCTGCGCAAAGATTATTTGTCTTTCTTTGTCTTTCCTATCTATCATATGTTGCTGCCTTTAGTACTATGCTATACATTTAAAATAAATGTCTTTTAGATTTCCATATAAATGTATATACTTGTGTTTAAATGAATGTATTTTACAACAATAAAAAAAAGAGCAATGTGTAACATTTTACCAGATCAGATCAGTTCTGAAAAAATGGTTCGTTGCATCCCTAGGTTTAATACATACCTTGGTTTTTTAACCTTGTTTTTCGGTTTAATTTGGTTCTGATGGCTTATTCTAAGTAAATTAACAACACAAAACTTATGTTCACTAATGTACACTGGAGAAAGACATGGATTATTATATGTCAGTTTAAAATGTGTTTTTGAGAGGAGGAGTATTTTCCCTATTTTTACCCAGTTTGCTAATGAATTTGGCCATCATGAAGTGTTATAAAACATGTAATGTTTGTTTCATTCATACTGGAAGCCAGAAGGTGCTCTTGGGACAGAAACTCCATATAACAAGAAGAAGTACAACTAATGACATTCCAGGAAATCCCTAATATGGACAAACAGTGGAAGATGCTTAGCGTGTAGGGTTGGGAATTGAAAATTGATTTCAATTCCAGAAACGAATACTTAAGGTCAGGAATCAGATACTTCTTGTAAAATCTAAATTTAGATTCTGCCTATCAATTCCTGTTCTGCGTCTTTTTTTCTTTTTTTTTGTGAAGACCTGACCTGGCGATCTGTCAGGACCTTGTTTGAAGATTAGTGCCCCAAAGTTTGGCTACACTTGTGATCAGAAGCCAGAAAAGCTAAGTATAATATCTGTGATAAGCTAAATATGTTGCAAGAGAGTTGTCACCACCAATATGACAAAGCGTTGCGAACACAATTCAAACACTAATGTGATTCTATTTATAAATTAGAATGATTTGTTTCATCTGTTTCATTCCTCAACTATTTCCATGTGCAGTCACAACATTATCACTTGGTTCGTCCATGCAGCATACGATCACACTGAAATTTGCATTTGCGCTGCCGTTGACCTAAAGAGAGCTGCTGTTATGTATATGAATGAAATCGCTTCACAGTCAAACAGTTTCATTATTTCTGTTGCAAACATTAAAATCACAGAAGTACTGGGATAAAAGTTTATAGGTCAGATATAAACTCAGATGCGTACAGTAGCAATTAAAATAGAGTAAATAAATGTTAAGTAATTTGACACCTCAAATGAAGATTTGTTGATTGCATTGTTAATGCCAGTAAGTGGCGAAAAGGGGCTGTTAAAATGTATTTGTCTTTGAATCATACAAGAGATTTTTTCCAAAAACACTTAATGAATAATCCATTAAATTACATGCAATTTTGTTTAGTTGTCTGATGTTTCCTCACGATATCTTTAGAATCGTGAGAGAATCACAACCTTATAAGCGTGTGTTGTTTTTTAAAATGCATGTTAAAAGCCTGGAGGTATTTTCTCTTCTCGGCACGTAAACTCATGGGCACACACAAAGCCAATTCAGAAAGAGATAAAACACGCAACACACAAAACCTAAATCAATTCCATTCATAAGCTAGTATTGAACCATAGATGTCATACCAACAGTTCAATGTTGTATTGCGAATTGTGACATCCCTAATGTGTACTTGCAGTATACTTATCTAAGAAAGTACTGGGAAATACAAAGTAACTACGTGGTTAAGATTAGGTTTAGAGGTAGGTTCAAGATTAGTAACTACAGTAGTTATTATAATTACTATTATAACATAGTATTTGGAAAACTATACTAATGTTAAAGTGTAATTGACGTTTCTCTAAATTTCTTCTTTTGTATTTCATAGTAAAAATTCATAAAGTTACATATAGTCCTACTAAGTGCAAATAATCGACCTTGTTGGCTGAGGTAATTAACACTAACTCTCCCCACCACCATGACAGCAATATCAATAGCAGCAGCATCATAGGGAGGAAAGTGTGTAGCGGTGATATTTGACGCGATCAACTCACGTTCGAATACTCGTTCTCCCTTTTACATCACATATCACATCAGATCAGAAAGACATTTATGTTCAATAAAAATGAAGGACATATTCGAAAAAGTGGATTAAAGTTTTACACGGGTGTTTATTGGGTAGGGTTACGAGTAGATGTAGTGAGGGCTTTATTATACCAATAGGGTGACTTACATTTAATATTTTTAATAAAAATGGTTATTTAAGTTCAATACGTTATTATGGTGAACTGTTTTATAGACTCTTTTTCTGTTAGTAAACATTGTGATGTTTTTCTGTGGGCTGAGCTTAGGTGGAGGCAGAAAGATTCTCTTGAAGTTGCCAAGTCTGCGGTTTTCCTGCTGAATTTTGCTACTTTAACACTGTTGCTGCAGGTTGTTTATCTTGTCCGCAGGTTGAAGCGACCCAAACAATGTGATATTTAGCCCCTGGAATGCAAATTGTACCAAGGGAACTCTGGGCTAGCGATTGGGCTAGGTTTGAGTGGCAATTTGTTGTGTTTTTTTTTTTTTTTTTTTTTGCCTGACCACTTCACTAATGCTGTCTATGAAGTTTGTTTTTTAAACAAAGGTTGGAGAAAATCAGATTTTACCTGCATAAGTAAGGTCACTCATTGTCCAGGACAGCGATTATTAATTTAAAATGTTAACTTTAACAGACAAAAAAATTATATATGTAAAAATTTCAAATCAGAGCCTCTTCTACATCTATTCTGGCTCCAACATGACAACAAGATAATACTTTAAGCTCCTTATGTAGCCGAATCTGTGCTGGTTTGAAATGGCTGTCTCCAGTCTTTCCTTTGTTTCGCCTCCAGCTAGCATTGTGAAGTAATTGTAACGTCAGCACTAAAAGGGTCAATAATGTATTACAGTAATAAGGTGCAGATATCTGTCTCTATTTGCAGTAGTAGAAATAGCATGCAGATACTATTTACATTTATTGCTATGAAAATACTGCTATATTTACATGGTGTAAATGGAACCTAATTTAATTATTTTGGAGGATCTGTCCCTTTTATGTGGGAATGATGAGATAGATCACCCAAAATGAAAATTGTGTCATAATTTAGTCACCTGTATGGCTTTCTTCTGTGACGTACAATAGACATTGGACAACACTGATTTTCATTGTGTAGACAAAAGTCATAGGGGTTTGGAACAAATGAGGGTGAGTAAATCATGGTATCATTTTCATTTACGCGCAAACTATCTCTAAAAATGCTGAATTGTTCCTGGGAGTGTCAGGTTTAGGCTTGAATGATGGAAATTATAATTTGCTTGGTGTGAAACAAAAGAAGTCAATGGAAACTTTGCACCATGATGGAAAAACTAATGCTGGTGTCTGGTCTTAGATGACCGATGCATTTGTTTACAGCAGTGTTTACTCATACTAATGTTAAACAGCACTGCATGTTGTTTTTAATGGGCACACTTAAGTGATTTCACTTCCAGGTTAGGCAGCTGCTGATGACCTCTTCTGTAGCACAGAGGCCTCTGGGAGTCTGACTGCTGATTGACAGCAATGAACAAACTGAGAGTCAAATGGAGAGAGTGGAGGGAGTGTGCAGGAGATGAAAGGGTTGTTGCATTTGAACTTTCACTTCAATATCGGGCAGAAATGCAAATAATAATGTTTTGAGGATGAATTAGCATGTTCCTGGGGTCTTGTGAACTACAGACTGCAGGAATATCCAAATTTAAACAAGTTTGTTTACCAGCTCCTTTTGCTTAAGGTTGTGTCCTGCTTTTCTTGGTTGACACTTTTTGACAACTTTTCAATGCATTATTAATAAATAGAACATGCTTAACTGATCAATAGCATATGTTCTTTCAAAAGTATATGCACATAAATGTGCCTAAATGTGAGTTAACTGTCCAAAAGTAGTAATAATAATATAGTTTATTTCAAAGACTCGGAGAGCAAATCTTAATCTGCAATTCTATTTTTTTTTTCAAAGCATTAACCATACTTTTTATCAACAAAAAGCTTTAATACAACTGCAAAATGTTATTTTTCCCCACATTAACTCTTTACACCTAAATAATAATAATAATAATAAAAGTAATAAATACATTTAATGTGTAATTTTTTTTTAAATGAATACAGAAAGGTTTTCATTTAATATCCTTCAGATTTAATGCAATTAACCCTTATTAGTAACCTGGCAACCTGAACATTTAACCTGAAAATTCAGTAGTTATTTTCTTCCTCAAAAGAACTTATCTAAACCTATATCGTGTAAACATGGATTTGTTTCCACAGGGACTGACAAAAACGTATCTAACTCCTGGAAGTTGTATAAATCCGAAATGGTCCTATAAAATTAGAACTTTCCAATTTGCGAAAGTGCCGTACACTCAGAAGAAAAAAAAAAAAAGTACAAAAGCTATCACTGGCATGGTACATTTTTAAAAGGTACACTTTTAGGAACTAATATGTACACTTTAGGTACTAGTTTGTGCATTTGAAGTACCAATATGGACCCATTACGCTCAAATGTATACCTTTTGAAAAAGCACCACCCCACTGACAACTTTTATACCTTTTTTTCTGAGAGAAAAAAGCATTCGGCTGAGACTAAGCATTATATAATTGAACAATTTATTAATGGCTAACTTTAATGTTTAATAAAACATTTTATAGTCATTTATTTTTATTTTGGGACAGTGTGGAGACTTTGTCACAAAGCTCACATCTATCAACACCATTAAACTGAATTCAACTTGAGCACAGACCACAATAAATGAAACGACGCAGAAAACATGTTCACATCCAGATACCTGCAGTGGACTTCAGCTGACCGCCAGACAGGATTAGGAAGCCACAGTCCTGTGAATTAACAGCTGCTGACAGCCCACTGTCAACCGCAGTCTGGAAATGAAGTGCACTGCATTATGGGTAATGTGGTTTACCTCGATGTTAAGCTACAGGACACCCCCTATAAAGCAGATACAGTTACTATTATCTGAATATTTTGTGAAGGTTAAAAGGAGGAGAGGAGGAACATAGGTATATAGCAGACGAAAAGGAAGAGAGACAAAGACTGAAAGAGGAAAAAGAGCAAGATGATAAGGGAACCCATCAACACTTTTGAGACCGTTCTGAATTTTGACCAGATTCTGGTGAGATTAAGCATTATAATATTTGTATTTTTTCTATATACCTCTCTATACTGTACAGGATTTCATTAACTTGGACAAGTAAATGGTGATAATGCTCTGTTTTAGAATATTTTTATGGAAATCTTGTCTTAGTATTTTCGTTTATTAATTTACTGCTTAAAATAAAGAGCAACGCTTATGCAAATATGTTTAGTTGAGTTTAGTTGCTCATTGTCAACTACTAATAAAACATTTAAATGTCAAAACTACATAATTTCTTACATATGATTTCATATTTGATCATATATTGATTTATTAATAATTACATTTGATATTAGGTTGTCTTAAATCTTTTTTTTTTTTTAAAAAGATTTGATCAGTCTTTCTTGATCTCCTGATCAGTCTGTCAGTAAATGGCTCAGATTGTATTATACTTCTACACAAACTTCTACACACTGACCATTATATTTCTGTTTTTAATTAACTCTCAAAGTCACTATGTCCTTCAGTGCTTATGTCTGTTAGCAACTTTCACTCTCTCGCTCTCGCTTGTCTTTGGGCCCTTTTTTCTCTCAGAATAGCACATTAGATAGTATATTTTTGGTCTTATTCTTGAACTTATAATTTGTTGAATGATTTCAGTTGTATAGAGAAGAGATCGTCTGATCCTTCAGAACAGAGAGAATATGTCGTCTTAAAGTAAATGTTTTCTGTTACAGAACAGTCTCTCTCACGCTGTCAACCTGAATCAGTTTACTGACTTCAGAAAATTGAAGAGGCGATGATAGAAACAACCTTGGGTCTTCTGTCTATCTGACACGAACTCTGCTATCTTATCATGATAATGTGATGGATGAGAAAAGAATTAAAAAACCAAAAGTCTTCTTATTCTCAGGGTTTTTGTTAAACTGGTCATTCGAGGATATTCGATAGTGTGTGTGTGTGTGCCAGCATTCAAAAGCAGTGTATAAATGCCGTTGTATAGCTGGACGTCTCATATGAGATGCTTTGTGGAAGAATGTAAAATCTATTCAGTATGTTCAAGACTGCAGATACACAAGAGGTGGGTTTGTCTCCGTTATGAATGCATGCCAAAGAATTCAGCATTTTTGTTCACTTTCATTCAAATGAATTAATTCTAAATAAATTCTAGATGTTATCATTATGAAGTCATTTACAGTTATGGACATTATAATCAATATTTTGCGTTATTTGTATGCTAACAGTTAACAATTACAGACTATATACAGTATATGTGTGCATGTGTGTGTGTGTATATGTGTGTGTATATATATATATATATATATATATATAATTGTATATAAAAATAGTATATTGTTATATTTAATAATATTTTTAAATGTGTTTAAAGAAGTCTCTTCTGCTCACATCACAAGCCTGCATTTATTCGTTCCGAAGTACAGAATAAAAACAGTACAATTTTAAAAAAAGAAATATATTTGAATATATTGTAAATTGTATTTTATTTCTCTGATTTCAAAGCTGAATTTTTAGCATCCTTACTCCAGTCATTTTAACCCTTAGAAATCAATTCTGGTTTATTATTATTAGGTTGAAAATACCTGAGTAGATTTTTTTAGGTTTCTCTGATGAATAGAAAGTTCAGAAGAACAGCATTTGTCTGAAATAGAAATCTTTTGTAACATTATAAATGACTTTATATATCACTTTTTTTATCAATTTAAAGCATCCTTGCTAAATAAAAGTATTCATTTCTGTAATCTCTCTCCCCATCACCAAAAAAAAAAGAAAAAAAAATGATGCTGACTCCAAGCTTTTGAATGATATAGTGTAATGTTACAAAAAAGCTTTTTTTTTATTTCGGCTTAATGCTGATCTTTTTGATATCTCTATTCGTCAAAAAATCCTTAAAAAAAGCTGTTTTAAATATTGATGATAATAATAAATGTTTGTTGAACAGCAATTCAGCATATTAGAGTAATTTCTGAAGGATCATTTGAAGACTGAAGTAATGAAAATTTTGCTTTGATCACAGGAATAAATTACATTTTTAAAATGTATTTAATTTATGGTTAGGTTATTTTAAATAGTAAAATTATTTCACAATGCATTATGGATCAAATAAAAACAGGCTTGTTGGTCAGAAGATACATTTTGAAAAACATTAAAAATATAACTGTTCAAAAAAAGTTTGATTGGTAGTGTATGCTAGTTAATGCATATATATAATTAAATAAAATTAAATATATCATAATTAAAAGTACTTTCCTTTTTAATACCCTTAGTATTCATCCTAAATTAGAATTATGAAATGCCATTAAAATTAAACATAGACTGACTACTGATCTACCATATAATAATTGTTCATAAATTAATTTAAAAAAGCCATTTATTAGTGTAAGAGAATAACTTTGTCCTAATTGAGTTTTGTTCCACAAAAGTTCAAAAATGATTGCATTTGGAAAATAAACCTACAGTAGATTTACATTTGAAGGAATGCAGCACACTGCTGGTACTGCAAAGTTTTCAATGTAATTTATTGGTACAAGTCTCACTAATCCGGTCTAAATGATACTATAATGGTTTGATTGATTGAGTTATGTACAGAAATTTTTTTTTTTATAAATTGTGTAAAGCTACCAAAAATGCAGCTGTTTGGAAAAATAATTTGAGATAAATGCCTCCAAATGTTTGATCATTTCATCAAATATATATATATATATATATATATATATATATATATATATATATATATATAGAGAGAGAGAGAGAGAGAGAGAGAGAGAGAGAGAGAGAGAGAGAGAGAGAGAGAGAGAGAGAGAGATGGACAGTATTTCAATTTTTTTTTCTTGTTTTTGAGTGGGCATGTGGGGGCTGAATCCGATCCCTCCAGTCTCGCACCATGTGGGGTCTGTGCTGATCAGGAATGTATGCATGTAGGCGTGAGTATTGGGTGTAATGGAAGGAAGGTGAAGAATGTCTTGGTGGATCACTTCCTCCTTTATTGGCCAATATCCAGAGCATGATGGACAGCCCATTATTTTTGCATTTGTGTACTCATGTAGCTCACCAAGAAATCAAAAGAGATGGTTCTTATTTTTTATGGCCTCCATTTACTTTGCAGCACCCTCTTCTAATCGATCCCCACAATTTAAGCAAATCCCAATGGACTAAATCAAGCACCACCCTATGTTGTTTTGCCATCCAATAAGCCACTCAAATATAAATCACAATAGAGAAGATAAGACGGTTGCAATTTCCATTTCATGGCAGCCGTAATCTCTTCTTTCTTCCTTTTGGGATATTTGGCTTTTTTAAGTTGGTGCAGTATAGTTGGGAACTTTGAGTACTACATTTTCGGCTGAATAGTGTGTGTATACTGTACGTCTGATTGAGAGTATCTCGGGGGAGCGCTTTTTCCATTCTGCCCTGTTAGACAGCATGACTATTTCTGTCTGACATATATAAATGACTGTTACTCACCACCACACACACACTTGCATTGATTCCCTTCACGTTCCTACTTCCACAAGTACTCACATGCACACAATCACACTGAACCAATGTGCACTATGAGAGTTGTGAAATCAAAGGATTTTCCACCATTAAACTGCAGTTATCCACATCATCAAGGGTGACTTTTCCCCCATATTTACTTTGTTCACTGCAGATTTTCTTTCCATTGATTTTCTTCCATTTTCTTCGCATCGATCACTCTTCTCACTGAACAATGCGGGTGTCATGTGGTCATTTCCGTTCCTAGTAGAAAGCCGCATTCTGTGTTTTTCAGCTGTATGGGGAATATCGGGAGCAGCTGGGTAATATTGCCAGACGGGAGGCCACACGTCTGTTGACTGAAAGGCAATGGAAGAGGCATGCCGGCAATGCCAAGGCAACCAGGAGAGGCCATGGCCGAGCACATCATAACAGTCTGGATGTGGGGCCCATGACACCAGGTTTAAGCCCCTCCTCTATAAAGAAGCCACATCCCTATTCCAAATGCCAGGGTGAGTGACTAATGAAAACCCTTTCTGTTTAACTAGAAATCAAATGCACTGGTCTAAAGTGACTAGCCGTTTGAATGTGTTTGCATTGCAGACTGCCTGTCCCGGATCCAGAGGTATATAGTGACAAAGTTGGGCGAGGACTGGATCTTCCTGGTTCTTTTAGGCCTCACTATGGCTCTGGTTAGCTGGAGCATGGACTATGCCAGTGCCAAGAGCCTACAAGGTAAATGCTCCTATTTGGTGACACTTTAAATGTGTATATATTTAAGCAAAAATGTATGAGAGGCTCTGTTATATTGTGAAATAGTTGTGGCTTTAATTTTCAAATTTGATTCTTCTATTTAGACAACATTTTATAAAAGGGTCCCATTAGTTAGTGTTAGTTAATGCACTGAATAGCATTAATGACAATTAATAATAATTACAATGAGCATTCTATTTGTTACATTTGTTTATTGTTCGTTCATGGTAACTTAGATCCATTACAGAATAGTAGTAGATGCAACATTTGATTTTAACATTTTAATATTCTGGCATTAATTGCTCACCCTCATGTCGTTCCGAACCCATAAGACCTTCATCTTTGGAACACAATTGAAGATATTTTTGATGAAATCTGAGAGCAATCAATTGTGAGTTATAAAGTCAGAATTGCAAGATATAAAGATATAAAAACAATTCTGCAATTTTAACTTAACTCACAATTAAGAGTTTATATCTCGCAATTTTGACTTTATAACTTGCAATTTTTACTTTATATCTCGCAATTCTGTCTTTATAGCTCGCAATTTTGACTTTATAACTCGCCAATTGAGTTTATATCTCACAATTCAGACTTTATAACTCACAATTGAGAGTTTATATCTCACAATTTAGACTTTATAACTCACAATTGAGAGTTTATATCTCACAATTTAGACTTTTTAACTCACAATGAAGTTTATATCTCACAATTCTGACTTTATAACTTGCAACTATGACTTTATAACTCACTATTGACTTTATATTTCGTAATTCGTACTTTATAGCTCACAATTTTGACTTTATAACTCGCAACTGAGAGTTTATATCTCGTAATTCTGACAAAAATGTTATCTATAAGGATACATCACCTTGTCTCTAAGGAAGTATTCTCAAAGATACACATTTGTGCCTTAATTCAGCCTAAATAGTGTAAATTTTTACATTAAGTATATTTCATTAAATTTAATCAACACCCAATTTGATGTGTTGTATCATAGATGTGAGGAAATAAAGAATATCCTACAGTGAAACTTTTCTCAACCTTTCTGTTTTTCTCTGTCAGCATATAAGTGGATGTACGGAGAGCTGAAGGGGAATGTGGCTCTGCAGTATCTGGCCTGGGTCTCATATCCCATCATCCTCGTCGTGTTTGCATCCCTCTTCTGTCATCTGGTCTCTCCTCAAGCTATAGGTTTGTGTATCTTGTATTGTGTACGTCCTCTCATTCCTGCTTTGATTACCCTGTATTATTTCTGTTTGTCCTCTGTTCTTTACTGTTGCATTCCCATCTCTATTCCGGTTCTTTGCTCACGATGTCACACATTATGTTTGTATCTCTCTGTTCTGTCATCTGTACTCTGCTATTATGCTTTATATTCAGTTTTTGTCTCGTTTTTGTCCTCAATCCACCTCAATCCCCCACAACACTTCAAATCTTTGTGCCCTCTTTTCATCTGAGGTGGAAAGAGTACAAAAATATTCTACTCAAGTAAAAGTACCATTACATTAATGAAATTTTACTTAAGTACAAGTAAAAGTACCAGTCTAAAAATCAACTCAAGTAAAAGTAAAAAGTAGCTCATTTAAAATTTACTCAGAGTAAAAATTACTTAGTTACATTTTAACAGTGGGAGGGAGTCAAAATGGGACAGGCCAAGGGTGTCAAACTCAGTTCCTGGAGGGCCACAGTCCTGCACAGTTTAGATATAACCCTAATTAAACACACCTGATCCAGCTAATCTAATCATTTAGGTTTATTTGAAAACTACAGGATATTTGTGCTGGAGCAGGGTTAGAACTAAACTCTGCAGGGCTACGGCCCTCCAGGAACTGAGTTTGACACCCCTGGGATAGGTCTATTAATCTCAAACTAGTTGTTTTTAATTAAAGGAATCAGTTATTTAGAATAATAAAACATTTGGGCTGTTACCAGGCAAATCAGTATCAACAAACTCATCTTTTAATGCAGAGGAAATGCAGAAGATTCATTGGAAGTGGCATTTAGATGTATTACACTGTTTAGTGCAGGACAAGAATGCATTTAACCTGCAGTTACAAATGCATGAATAATGTTTTGATATACAAGACATAAAATGTTGAATACTCATTTGAAATGATAAGAAATTAATTTAAAAAAATCAAAAGATACTTTAAATGTGATATTAAAATGGCCAGTATGTGTCAGCAAGTCACTGTTAATAAGTGAGTCATTGCGATTGAACCGAATCATTTAAACGGTTGATTAATTCAGGAACGAAACACTGTCACGTTGCTCAGAGACGCAAAACTGTGCTTTGGTGGCTGTGTTTGGAATTATTTTCTGTTGTAGAAATAGAGCTAAAAAAGGCAATATTGTGTCTAAAACGCAAGTCTCTTAATTAACTTGTTTACTGAACTGTTATATATATATATGTATGTATGTATATATTCATGATGATTTTTGGAGGAAAAGAGGGCCTTCTTTGTGTGATTTTGATTTAATATATAAAATTTTATAAATATGTGAATTTTCTGCCCCTATATCTTACATTTTGTGATCATTCTAAATGCATTTTAGGAGACTGAATCACACAGTGAAAGAACGCACTATAAATGCGCGCGCACATCATTAAAACAAAAAATATGATATTATCGCAGACGATATATATAACACACTCCTCACCACTGTCTTTTTGGCTAATTTGTGGAAAACCTCTTGCTAACATGTCAAAGCTTCATTTTAACCACCAATACAACGATGCAATTATTTAGCTTACCTCTACATTCTTGCGAAGGGTTGATGTCTTGTCGAGATTTTATAAGCTGCTAGTTTGGTCTTCCTAGGCAAGTACAGCTTACACTGCATAATAGAGCATACATATGGCCAGGGGTTCACTTCATTTCCTTCGAGTTCAACTTCAGAATATGACGGGATTTCGTTTTCAGCGGTGTCTGCACCACTAACGCCTGTTTTGTCCGTCTGCATCTTTCTTGTGATTTTTGCGCCAGTTTGCCCTCCTGCCCATTATTTACTGACGTAGTTTCCAGGGAGCGATTTATTTATTTTTTTTACTCAGTAATTAATGTGTTTTAAAATGTAGCGAAGTACAATACTTTAAACAAAATATACTTAAGTAAAAGTAAAATTACAGATTTAAAAAATTACTTTAAAAAGTATTAGTACACAAAAAAGCTACTCAATTACAGTAACGCGAGTAAATGTAATTCGTTACTTTCCACCTCTGCTTTTCATGATGTGATCATCATAGTCTCGTTTTATCTTTTGTTCTCTCACCTCTCCTCACCACATTGTTTTTGATAGCTCCACATCAGATTGGAGGATACACTCCAATCTTTTTTCAGTTTTAATAGTCAGTGTGACAAGATCTACTCTCTGTATTAAATTGTGTTTATGTTTTATGGATTAATTTTTATGTGCATCACTCCCTCTCTCTTGAAAATATTTTCTCTGTCCCTCAGGCTCTGGGATCCCTGAACTCAAGACCATCCTCAGAGGTGTGGTGTTAAAAGAGTATCTGACGCTCAAGGCGTTTGTGGCTAAAGTCATTGGTCTTACAGCTGGGCTGGGCAGTGGTATGCCCATCGGGAAGGAGGTGGACCTCTGCTACATACATATTTTATATTTTTATATAAAAATGTGCACTATTTTATTAGAATATATAGCTCTATATATACAGTATCTAGCTATATTTAACCATGTTTAACTATCCATCTATCCATCTATCTATCTATCTATCTATCTATCTATCTATCTATCTATCTATCTATCTATCTATCTATCTATCTATCTATCTATCTATCTATCTATCTATCTATCTATCTAATCTATCTGTCTGTCTGTCTGTCTGTCTGTCTATCTTTACCCATCCATCTGTCTATCTGTCTGTCTATCTGTCTGTATCTATCTATCTATCTATCTATCTATCTATCTATCTATCTATCTATCTATCTATCTATCTATCTATCTATCTATCTATCTGTCTGTCTGTCTGTCTGTCTGTCTGTCTGTCTGTCTGTCTCTGTCTTGTCTGTCTGTCTGTCTGTCTGTCTGTCTATCTATCTATCTATCTATCTATCTATCTATCTATCTATCTATCTATCTATCTATCTGTATGTCTGTATGTCTGTCTGTCTGTCTGTCTGTCTGTCTGTCTGTCTGTCTGTCTGTCTGTCTGTCTGTCTGTCTGTCTGTCTGTCTATCTATCTATCTATCTATCTATCTATCTATCTATCTATCTATCTATCTGTCTGTCTGTCTGTCTGTCTGTCTGTCTGTCTGTCTGTCTGTCTGTCTGTCTGTCTCTCTGTCTGTCTCTATCTATCTGTCTGTCTGTTTGTTCCATATCTATCTATCTATCTATCTATCTATCTATCTATCTATCTATCTATCTATCTATCTATCTATCTATCTATCTATCTATCTATCTATCTATCTATCTATCTGTCTGTCTGTCTGTCTGTCTGTCTGTCTGTCTGTCTGTCTGTCTGTCTGTCTGTCTGTCTGTCTGTCTGCCTGCCTGCCTGCCTGCCTGCCTGCCTGCCTGTCTGTCTGTCTGTTTGTCTCTGTCTCTGTCTGTCTCTATCTGTCTGTCTGTCTGTCTGTCTGTCTGTCTGTCTGTCTGTCTGTCTGTCTATCTATCTATCTATCTATCTATCTATCTATCTATCTATCTATCTATCTGTCTGTCTGTCTGTCTGTCTGTCTGTATGTCTATCTATCTATCTGTCTGTCTGTCTGTCTGTCTGTGTTATATCTGTCTATCTATCCATCTAACCATCCATCCATCAATCCATCCATCCCCATTCTTTTGTTCTCATATTCTTCTGTTCATTTATTAGTTCAGTTATCTTGCTAACCGGTTGCATCACTAATTGTAGCTCTTTGATGGATTCCCAGAAATTAATTTTGTTACATAAACTCTCCTCATTGTTTGATCTGCTGCAGTTTATTGATTCATAACCTCCGTCAAATCCCCAGGGTCCTTTTGTGCATATTGCCAGTATATGTGCGGCAGTGCTGAGCAGGATCATGTCCATCTTCACTGGTGTGTATGAGGTAAAAACCAGCCCCTGTGAGCTTGTTCGCCTGAGTGTGTGTGTGTGTGTGTGTGGCATGAGCGTGTGAGTTACTCTTCAGAAGCTGGCGACCTTAATTGCTGATCTAGGATCAAGTTACTCTCATTGGCATTTAATTCCCACTCCATGCCACAGCCATCACAAGTTATTTTATGAGTAGACCGATGCCAAAACCTGTCTCTGATCAACAGTTAAGGATTATGATGAACTGCTTTTGAATGTTATACTTGGTTTAATATTGCAATTTGTCTGCGTGTCTAATGTTTATGAATTGAAATAAATGCTAGTCATACTAATTGCATATTACTCTCCTCTCATTCCCTTTATTCTCTTTTTATCCCCGTCTCATTGTCTCTCCCCAACACCTCATTATTTTTGTCTGTCTGTATTAATAGTGATGGTATTTTTTGGCATGTGTCTTGGATGTGTGTTTCCTGATGCTGTTTTTTTAACCCCACCCAAATTACCCAGAATAGTGCCCATGTTCAGGATCTGCTGGTGTGTGCCTGTGCGGTAGGAGTGGCCACCTGTTTCGCTGCCCCAGTGGGAGGCAAGTCACACCCACTTTTACCCAGCATGCATTGCTTTGTATTATGTATATGCACTCTATATTAGTTTAAAACATGATGTTCATCCCTCTCATACCCTTTCTCTTTTTTAATGGGTGTTTATGCTTAGTTGGTATGTGTGTAAAGCTTTGGTTTGGCTTTCTTTGCCACAATGAAAGAATCCACACAATCGTGTATTGACATAATCCTTTTGTTTTTCCTTTGCTTTTTATCCATCATTCCCTTTATTTCTCCTTCCATTTGGCTGTACTCTTTCTTATTTTTCTTTCATGTTTACTTCTCTCTCGCTCCCACGCAATGTACCCACTGACATTCCTAATCTATTCCTCTTTTTACATCCCTTCATCTCCTTCCCCTCGAACACTCTCATTCTTCTTTTCTGCCTTTACCTCAAACTCCCTCTCTCACTTTCTCTCTCTTCTTGTCTCGGTGTCAGTAGAACCCCTATGGTTACACAGACATACTGACAGTAGGATGTGCTGTTGGGGTGGGCTGCTGTTTTGGGACTCCCCTTGGAGGTAAAAATCTCCCCTTCTTTCTATCCTCATTGTTTTCACTTCCTCTTCGTTCTTTTTCAGCTTGATGCCTGCTGAATAATTAAGCTAATCAACACTTCACAATTAAAAGCACCCGTGTGTTATAAATTCATATGCTGTGCATGTTTTATGTTTCTTAAAGAGTGTGTATATTCAGAGGATTGCTTGATAAAGAGTGTGCCAGTACATTTTAAGTACTTTTAAAAGTTTTTGTGTGTGAAGCTTTCATAACTCTCTCATTAAGTATTTTTTAACCCACAACAACACTGACCAAGCAAATAAATATAGCATTTCTCCCACTCTCTCCTATACAAATGCACACACATAAAGTAAAGACTCACATGTGCACACACGGAAACATACACGTGCACAGAAACATGTTGTCAGTGCTGCTCAGATTATTTTATAAGTAAAACTCAATTTAAAAGCTGAGTGCCATTTCTCACAAGCAAGGTAATACAGCGCAGTTCTTGAATCAGGTAAACTTACAGTTTCACTGTTAGTATAGACGCTGATGAGAACACTGTAGAGAGATGCAGAGACTCATGATTCATGCACGTTTAATCTCTCTCTTTCTCTTTTCCTCTCTCTGTCTAATAACTTTATTATTAACTGCATTAGTCTGCTATTAATGGCTGAAACCTCCTTACTAGATCTAAATGATGTTTTGTAATTAGCAATGGAGGTATTGGATGAGATGCGCAAGAAATTAATCCTACTCACAAGAGCGTTTTAAGGACAAAAACCTTATGAATTTCTTTTAATACCTGAACAATATTTGTGGTGTGTTAACCACAGTATATGAATAATTATTCTGTTCCATTTAATCATTAGAAAATAATGCAGACCCTCAAGCCACATTACCGCCTTGGGTGTGCATTATTTTCTAATAATTCAACAGCCCGTCATCAATTTTTCCTTAGATAATGTTATCACTTTTTTAGTGTGCACTTTTTTGGCAGCCGTTCCAGAAGTGTTTTTTTGTTTTATATTTGCTTATCTAATTTCTCTACAGAATCATGGGCAGCGTTGTTTTTCACCAGGAATAACAACATTAAACACAATTACGTAAGAAATAAGTTGAAATAGTGATAGCTTCAACAAAAGTATTAATGTCTTCATAATTCAAAGTAGGTCTGCCTTTAAAGGTTTATAAATGATCAGATTACAATTTATTTTAAGGTCCAATTCTCATCATTAACCAACCGTTAACGATGACTTTTGCCTCAATACATTTCTATTTTGATGCTTATTAATAGTTAGTAAGGTAGTTGTATTGGGTAGGATTAGGATAAGGGATGAAAAATGGTGGTGGTGGTGCAGAATATGTGCGTTGTAAGTACTAATAAACAGACAATATGTTATGAATAGGCATGCTAATAAGCAAGTAGTTAATAGTGAGAACTGTTCCCTATACTAAAGTGTTAACCAATTAACCTATGGAGAAAATGAATGGTACTTTTACTCACGGAACCCAAATGTATTGCATACTTTTACTTTGGTGGTTTGTTTGTGCATACTGACCAGCCAGACACAGCAACACTGTCTCAAACAATACAGTGAGTTTTGGGCAGGGCTAACTGTTTGATTGACCAATGGCAGATGTGTTTGGGGAAATCTGTTTGAAAACAGTCATTACTTTAGCAGTATTTTTAATGTTTTTCTAATTTTTTATTAATCAAACTATTTATCAATTGATAATTTGAACTATTATTATTTGTTTTTGTTAATACTATTCACCTCTCTTGCACTCTAGTGTTCTCTCTCTAAATTGCTTTCTCTGCTGTTATTTACCTTTCTTTTTTTATCTATTTTTACTCATGCTCTCTTTATCTCTCAGGTGTGTTGTTCAGTATTGAGGTCACGTCAACATATTTTGCAGTAAGGAATTACTGGAGAGGATATTTCGCTGCCACATTCAGTGCCTTCATATTCCGAGTACTGTCAGTGTGGAACAAAGATTCTGGTGAGAAGCATACGCACAAACATATATGATAAATGAATAATAAATTAATTTAATGCTGTATGTCAAGCTGTCCACTGCTTACTGAGCAGTTTAAATGAAATGCATTCTACAACATTTATTTCCAGCCTGTTTTGATCATCCAAGCAATGTTATAAAGTGCTGATGTACAGTCCAAAAGCACTGAGACCTTTCACAGATTCTGTCAGGTCTGGTTGTGTATTTGCATGTTTCAGACAGACATTCAGTGGTTGGGATTTTTCAGTGGCTTCTTTTTATTGGTCGACCGATATATCGCCAAGGCCGATATATTGGCCGATATTTGGCATTTTTCATAAAACGGCAGCACCTGAGCTCACAGTGCTCATTTTCTCCCTCTTCTTTACTGTCATTGTTAACAGTTCTGTCTAATATGGATAGAAGTCTGTCTAATAATCAGACAAAGGAATTCAAATGTATACAAAAAGTATTATAATGATTGATTTTATAATATTAGTAATAGAAAGGCAAATATTATAATACTTTCTCGTTTGCTGTCAGCATTAAGCAAATATGCATTTATATCATTTCAATAAATCTTTGAATGACTAATGAATATTTAATTTCACATAACTTGCAAACTTTGTTGAATCCAGCTGTGAGATCTTGTGAAGTATGTATGTGTATCCATCATGATGGCGTGTTCTCTGTGTGACGGCGGTCAATGTGAATGCTATAAATTTTAAACTTGTGAATTCAAATCATGCTGCACTTTATGCATTCACCTACTGTCATATTCATGTCATCTCTGTGTGCTGTAAATAAAATGAGTGTTACCCTGGCTTTATTTGAAAAATATGATTCTCAATGCACATAAGTGCCCTGTTGATTAGTGTTTACCTCTTTTTTATTAAATATTTTATTTATTTGTGAAAAATACTTTAGTATAGTATTATAAAGTATAAGTTGTTTATTTTATATAATTATTTTAAAAAAAATTTTTAAATCCATTGTCACATGATTTCAAATTTCACCCTGGCATCGTGAAACTTTTAGATGATGTGAATGAAATTTCTTAATGTTTCACTTGATTATACATTTAGTCAGGAATTATAGTTTTTTTTATAAAAAAAATTTTTTTATATAAAAAAGTCTAACTAGTAAAAGTTATGTGAAAACATACAAGTAGATTAATAAAAAAAATGACTTATGTTTATGATCTTTTTCTGAGGTAATTCAAAGCTTTTTCCTCTCACCGCATCTTCCTGGGGTGAATTGTCTTATTCCTCTCAGTGCGAAGCGAACAGTATGATAAAAAAAACTTGATGAACGGTCTCGCTGCTTTGTTTTTTACAAGCCATGCGCTTCACGTTGTCTACTGTAACATCAATGGCGGGCTCAGTGCGTGGTCGTGGTCGCATTAGAGGTAATGAAGTTAGACGTGAAAGACGGGACATTGCGTTGTTTTCACATAGATTACTTTATCACAGAATACTTGTTTTCGATAAGAAAAAAGTATACATGTCAAGCTTTCCATAGATACATCTCTCTTTAATGACGCAATTCTAAATGAAGATCATGCAGACCAAGGCGGTATACAGCACACCCTGTTTTTTTTTTTTATTTTGTAAATGCACAACATTTTGTTGTTATTATGTGTGAATACAAATAAAAGTAGACCCTTTACAGATTCGATTGATGTATTGCTCTTATCTGTACGATCAAAACTGAAAGTGTAATTGAAGTTATTTTCTGTGTTATAAGGAGAAAATGCCAAAAAACGCATATTTGAGTTTGTCGACCCCAGAGGGTTAAATATGAATTAAAAATATATATAAATTTATATCTGCCTTATATCAGCTATCGTCCCCCATGCTTTCCAAGATATTGGCATCGGCTGTCAAAAACAACTATATCGGTCGACCCCTAGTTATTTTGCAGGTTATATTGTTACAGCAGTTGATGAGTGAGTCACTGAATTATTCACTTTAATATTTAATTCCATATAATTGTGTTTCAGTAAACAGACATCATTATTGGTTTGAATTCACGCAAAATTTCATCATGCTTTATCTTCATGTGTAACTATATCATTGGGGGGAAAATAGGCAAAGTGTCAGTATTGCATCTACTTAATATTAACAATATTTATTGAACTGTTGTATAAAAGCAATATTACACATGTATAGTTTTTTGTAGTTGTAAATATCAGCACTGATATTCAGAACAACAGTGATTTTGCTTAAAATACTAAAACTTTTTTCCACAGTTACGATAACAGCGCTGTTTCGTACAAACTTTCGAATGGATTTCCCTTTTGACCTTCAGGAACTGCCAGCTTTTGCAATAATCGGGTGTGTGGGTTAGTGTGTATCTATGTATATGCATGTACCGTATTTTTCGGACTATAAGTCGCACCTGAGTATAAGTCGCATCAGTCCAAATATACGTCATGACGAGGAAAAAAACATATATAAGTCGCACCGGACTATAAGTCGAATTTATTTAGAACAAAGAACCAAGAGAAAACATTACCGTCTACAGCCGCGAGAGTGCACTATATGCTGCTTATTGTAGAATACAAGAGCACTGTGCAGCATCTCTGGCAGCATAGAGCGCCCTCTCCCGGCTGTAGACGGTAATGTTTTCTGTTAGTTAATTTCTCTTGGTTCATATCAAATTAATTTTGATAAGTCGCACCCGACTATATGTCGCAGGACCAGCCAAACTATGAAAAAAAGTGTGACTTATAGTCCGGAAAATACGGTACAGTATGTGTAGTTATTAATTAGGTATATGTGAATCTAAATGATTGTTGAATATAAAGTTATCTTTAAATAGATGTCACAATTTTTGATCTCTAGGTGATGTTTCTAAATGTGTGTTTGCAGGATCTCATGTGGGTTTCTAGGGGCATTCTTTGTCTATCTAAACAGACAAGTTGTTCTGATCATGAGGAGACCAACGGCACTTACAAGATTTCTCACAAAACAGCAAGTCACCATTTACACAAACTAATTTTACAAACCAGTTTTAACTTAAAGAAAATGTACTATTATTTCTCTTGTATTGCATATGAAATATTATGATAATACACCATTACTGTGGTAATTATATCTGTGCTATCTGTGTTTGTTTTTTGTAGCCGGTTGATTTACCCTGGTGCAGTAACACTAATTATAGCCTCCTTCACATTTCCTCCGGGCTTCGGCCAGTTCATGGCTGGAGAGGTGTGTATTTACTTGGATATACTGCACACATTCATACTCAAACATGTGTTTTGTTTGCAAGAACCAAATATTAAAAACAACCTTTGAACATGCACTGAATTATTTAGTTTTTATTCATCTGATATGCATATTTATCATATTACTGATATTTCTAGAGATTGGTTTTCATTTTTTTGTGTAAAAAATGTAACCTTTAAATTGTGAGATTACCTACGTACGAGTTCCTACACCATTCCATAAGAGAAGGGATTTCACATTCAGAATATGGATCCTTCATTGTAACAAAACGTAGCCTAGATTAGCTAGTTTATTTAACCATAAAACTGTCATTAAAGAGCTGCTTGAGACTCACCAGGCAGCTGCTGTTTCCCTTCACTGCTGCATCGTGAATGTGTCTTTTGGAAGTCTTTTATATGTGGAGTCTGTTTCTCTTTTATCACGCAGCTGATGCCCAGAGAGTGCATTAATTCACTGTTTGATAACTTCACATGGACAAAGATCTGGGGTTCACCAGCTCCACCTGGATTGGGTCTCTCTGCTGCCTGGCTCCACCCACAAGTCAGCGTCTTTGTCATCCTTCTCCTCTTCTTCATCATGAAGGTGCTCATTTGTTGAAGAAATATTTCTGTAGCCAAATTCCATCATGTATGCTGTCTAAATGTCCATTTCTTTTTTGTCTCCCTGCACTTATAGTTCTGGATGTCTGCAGTTTCTACTACAATGCCGGTCCCTTCTGGAGCCTTCATGCCTGTTTTTATATTGGGTCAGTCATTCTATTTTATTAGCATATCATATAATTTTCTTAGACCTAGCAATCAATTTTGGATATTATATTGGAATTATCATTTTGTTTATATCTCAGTGTTCATAAGTCATGATATAACTTAAAACATTATATTTAATACAAATATTAAGTGGGTATGGCTAGTATAGTATTAATCTTGTGAAGCCTGACTTGTATAATATTAGTCAGAAAAAAAAAATATATATATATATATATATTAAATGGAACAGTTAAATTAGTTTTTTTTAATGTAAAAAAGAGCATATTTTTGTACTTTCATGTCTCATATAGCTTAATAGAGCAGTGTAATGAAGGAAGGTGTGACAACAAAGTGGGGATCCATGTGTAGGCTTTATTCCATAGAGTGTAGTCAGAACAGGCAGGGTTAAACACCAGCAATCAAACACATCCAGGGCAAAGGCAAAAGAGTAATCCACAAGTCACACAATGGTCAGGGCAGGCTGCAAACATTCATAAACAAGGAAACAGTCCAGGGATCAAAACACAAAGACAAGGAAACAGGGAAAATAGAAACAGTGAAACTAGGAAACATGTAAGAGCTAATCAACATTCACTCACCAGTGAAGAAAGAGTATGTGTGTGCTATTCTTATAGTCCTACTAATATGAAGCAGCTGTGAACTGGTAATGAATGCTGATGAGTCCGCGCAAAGGATTATGGGAAATGGAGTCCTGAGTGAATATCATGGTACAGGATAGAGTGCCCTCCCACTAAGGAGTGGCTTCCAGATGATCTTCAACAGCCCAGAGTCCCGGAGAGAGGTAGTGCAGAAGCGGAACAGGGGGAGGGATGGAGGGCCAGATCCATGAGGAAGGGGAGGAACAGGAGACTGAGGCAGAGCCGGCGTAACAGAAAGCCAAGGCGGAGCAGACAAAGACCACCAAGGCAGAGCAGACGGAGCTGGAGTGGTTCTGCAGTGGTAGCAACTGGAGCTTCAATGGATACAGAGAGTTCAGAGACAACACTTGCAGCCATAACAGAGGGGTCAGGAAACAGGTAGAGTTCAAACATAGTGTGCGAGGTAGGAACAGAGAAGACCGGAAACACCATGAGCTTGGGAAAGTGTGCTACTACTGTCAGAGAAGGTTCTACGACAGAAGTTGCCACCTCAGAGGGAACAGGATCAGACTCTGGGACAGATTCAAGGGTTGGAGTGAACTCTGGGACAGACTTGTAAGTTGGAGCCGACTCTGGATCAGACTATTAGACTGGGGTGAACTCGGGAGCGAACCCATGGACAGGAGTGAGCTTTGGAGCAAACTCGAGGGCTGGAGGAAGCTTGGAAATGGATTTAGAGAATCCAGCAAATTCTGGAACAGACTGTAGCACTAGAGTGGACTCGGGAGCAGATTCAGGAACTAAAGCCATCTTTGTGCTGTTTACTCAGGAGCTGAAGACCCCACTAGACTAAAGTCAGGGGCTGGAATGAACACTAAGCTTTGTTTCGAGGCTGAAGCAGTCACAAGACACAAGATCAGGGGAGGAAATAAACATTGGGCAGTGGTGATGGACTGAAATCATCTATGAGCTAGACTCGGGAACAGAAGCCCTCTCTCGACCAGACTTGGGGCAAGACTCAGAAATGGCTTCCATAACAAGACAAGGCTCTGGAACGGCGGCCATGATGGGATGAGAAATCTTATGAAAAGTCTCTGGGTTGGCAGATAAAAAAGTCCTTAAATGAAATCTCATCATGTAATGACACAGTACGAGAACTCAAAGAATATCCTTTTGCCAGAGGTGAAGAAGCTGATTGATTGGGTCCATGATTGGCCTGGAGTGCTCAAACAGCCGCTGGATCCAGGTGTGGCTGGTGATTCTGTAATGAAGGGAGGTGTAACAACAAAGTGGGGATCCATGTGCAGGCTTTATTCCATAGAGCTTAGTCAAAACAGGCAGTGTCAAACATCAGGAAACACACATCCAGGGCAAATGCAAAAGAGTAATCCACAATTCAGGCAATGGTCAGGGCAGGCAGCAAACAATCATAAACAAGGAAAAAGTCCAGGGATCAAAACATGAAGGCAAGGAAGTAGGGAAACTAGAAACATGGAAACTAGGAAAACATGGAAGAGCTAATCAACATTCAATCCCAAGCGAAGAGTGTGTGTGTGCGCTGTTCTTATAGTCCTACTAATATGAGGCAGCTGTGAACTGGTGATTAGTGCTGATGAGTTTGGGCAAATGATTATGGGAAATGGAGTCCTAAGTGAATGGCAAGGTACTGGATGGAATGCCCTTTAGAGGAGCTCATGGGCTCTCCAGCTGGTGATCATGACAAGTAGAATATGGTGCTCATGCTTACAGAAAAAAATACATAAAATAAAATTATTCAGAGGACCAAAAATATGCACTTTAGTTCAATTGCTGATATTTATTTGGCCAAAGTAAAATTGTAAATTGTAATGAAAATCAGATTTTTCATTGATAGCAGTAGATTTGTAAGATGATATTTAAATGCTTAGTTTTATAATTAAAGCTCTGGAGTTTTTTTATTTTATTTTTTTTATTGTGGGGGCAAAACATATAAATTAGTAAAATACAACATTGAGGGAGATATGTAAAAATAAAAATTCCTCAAAAGCCAGATGTATCATATTCAATACTCACATTTTAAAACTCTTTTTCAAAAAATTATGTATGGAAGTAGCTTAAGTCCAGTAAGTGTTTTTCATGAAATAGTAGTAACAATATAAAAGGTGTTCTTGCATTTACTCCATTAAAATTTGTAAAGATTTCAGATTAAAAAGACGTGTACTATGTGGACGTTTTTAGAATTAGCTTTACTAAATGCTTTGGTTTCTCAAACGTATAAACTATCAATCAGATGACAGAAGGCAACAGATTTTTCAGCAAAGTTTTGATCATGTTAATAGTTCAGAGGCCTTAGATTAGAAATTTGCATAGCAAATATGATACCATAGGCTTTGCAGGGTAAAAATATCTACATGATGAGATTCATACATTATTTTTAATTGTAATGTGACTGAGATAATATGATAGTGTTTCAACAAGCAGGAGCAGCATTCGGCCGTTTGGTGGGTGAGATCATGGCCACGCTGTTTCCGAACGGAATTCTGTTTGATGGGATTGTGTACCAAATCCTGCCTGGAGGCTATGCAGTGATAGGTCTGCAAATATTCCCCTTCCAGCTAGTCCTACACCCCTAAAATCCATTTTTACTCTTCAAGTAGCAGATTTATTCTTCTCGTATACTTTCTCTTTCAAATTTTCTGCATCTTACCATTTGCTTCTCCCTGTGTGTGTAGGGGCAGCTGCAATGACAGGAGCCGTCACACACACAGTTTCAACAGCAGTCATTTGTTTTGAACTGACGGGTCAAATCTCGCACATCCTGCCCATGATGGTGGCCGTGATTCTCGCCAACATGGTGGCACAGGGTCTACAGCCTTCTCTTTATGACTCCATTATTCAGGTCAAAAAGCTGCCCTATCTTCCAGAGCTCAGCTTTGGCCACATCAGGTACCACTACCAGATCTCTAAAGGCTGGTGTATTTTTAGACGTGATATTGCATCTGAATATATGATAGCATCTTTGACCTCTTTTCCCTTCAAACAATATAATGTTTTAGAGTTTTATTTGATGGTTCTGTCCCACAGAAGGGAAATGAAAGAATTCACAGAAACTGTCTTGGTCTTTTGACATAAAATATCCGTCTCTCTTTTTCTCTGCATGGCAGTAAATATAATATCTTTGTGGAGGACATCATGGTGAAGAAAATAAAGTTTCTGTCACCTCAGTCCACTTACAGAGAGCTGAAAGATCTCCTGGAGTCCATGTCTCTCAAAACCATCCCTCTCGTCGACTCCAAAGGTCTGTGTTGGGGAACAAACCACTTTGTATTCATATTGCAGATTATATTTCCTATTGAAAAGGCCAGTTAAAACCAGCGTAAATAATTTAAGAGAAATTAACACAATTATGAGAAAAGTCACAAATCTGAGATACTGCAAGATATAGTATACAAGCCTATTTTCACCAGGATTTTTTTTTAATAATTGTGAGATGATGAAGAATAACACATCATGACATTATCAGAAATAGTTGCAAATGTGAGGGGGGGGGGGAAATCACAATTGTGAAAAAATATATAAAATCACGATATATAAACAGTCGCAATTGTTAGATGTAATGTCACAGTAACACTTTAGAGAAATTTCCCTGAATAAACTCCTAATTACTGCTTTTTCATAGTACGTTACAGTAGTTGTTATAGTAGTCATGTTCAGGTATTGGGTGGGGTTACGGGATCTAGAATATGGATATGTGTTAATATGTGTTTTATAAGTTCTAATAAAAATCCAATATGCTAGTAATACGTGTGAATAGTGTTCCCTAATCTAAAGTGTTACCAAAGTCACACTGTGAGAAATAAAAATGCAATTACGGGAACAAAGTTTGCAAGTATGATATGTAAATTTACAGTGACTTTTTTCCTCTGAGGCAGAAACAGCACCATAGCCACACTGTTCAACAGTGAAATTAATTTGGTTAAACTAGTCTGCCAGTATGGTCTTTCTGATGAAACTGGTTGACCAGGCATGTCTTGCTGGTTAAAGGTGGTTCAAAAGCTAGTTAATGTATGCATTTACATTTACAGTTATTCATTTAGCAGACGCTTTTATCCAAAGCGACATACAGATGAGGACAGTGGAAGCAATCAAAAACAACAAAAAGAGCAATGATATATAAGTGCTATAACAAGTCTCAGTTAGGTTAACACAGTACACCTATGCTGATGATGACCAACTAAGTTGGTATTTATAAATAATTGAGAAAAAGTCAATTATTTCCCCAGAGTCAATGATTCTATTGGGCTCCATTGAGAGATGTGAACTTCAGGCCGCCTTGGATTGGTCCCTCTCAGCTGAGAGGCGGGTTTATATCCGAGGTGAGGGCGTGACCAGCCCTGGGTCAAAGGTCAACTGGGAGTCCTTCGCCTTTGTGGATGAGGAGGTTGGAGAGGAGAATGGAGACAAGGTGGGAGGAGCTCCAAAAGTGTGCTCTCACACTGTTGTTCCCAGAAAAACCCTAGAGAACTTTTTTTTTTCTTATCTTTTTTTTTTGCTCAGAGGTTGATGTTAAGTTGTCTGAACTTACATCAGTAAGCAGAGCTTTATGCCAAATAAATGTTCTTTTCTGAAAATCTAAACTTACACTGTAACCAAAATGATTACAGGGTAACACAGTCTCTGAAGAGTGTAACGGCCCACTGGGGTCCACCAAAACCACAGACATCTCCACAAATCACTCCACACCTGGTGAGTTTGTGTTTATTGTTACCTGGCAACAAGTTCTAAAATGTTCTTGCTGATCAGTATCCAACTCTACATCAGTTCAACAATTCAACATACAGACCTTGTGTTAGAAATCAAGCTCATTTCTACCAGCTACATAAATGTTTACCAGAAGAGGTTTGTGATATCAAGACTTAAATAGTCTTACTTAAATCTTTAGTCTTTTAAATAGTCACAATTAAATAGTGACCAGTGTTATTTATGTAGCAGGTGCCCTACAGTCTGTGAGGAGGACTCTTCGTCGTCTTTTCTCCTCATCTTCCTCATCAGGGCAGACTGAGCTGGAGGTGTGTCTCTTTGCATTGTTGTCACTTACAAGGACAGTACAACTGGCTGAAGACTTGAGCAGAGTTAACATGAGTACACAAGTTTAAAGCAGGAAATCATCTCTACGTGCTGTTAATTATCTCAGACGATACTTATATCTTTAATTTTGTAAAATATCTTTTATTTTATTTTAAAGTTATGTGCCTTACTCTACAGACCTCTATTGTAAATATTTTATAAATTATTGTCCATGGTATTTGACAGCATACGGATCCTGAGAAGCCTGAGAGTGCACACAATTTCTTTTTATCTATTACTTTTTACTCCCAAAGTAATAAACCAGCAAACAAAAAAGGGAAAAATACAATATGTATCTGCTCAGCCAATTATATAGTATAACATTTAATTGATGTCATAATCATGATTGGTAAACACAATTAATTGCTTTTAACTTTTGTTTCTGTTCTATGGAAAAGGATTAGGGCCTTTTAATAATAATAAAATATAAAACCATCTCGGTTAAATTTCAATAGTGAGGGCTTTGTTGTCCCAATAAAATAATTGTTATTAAAATCTGTGTTATTATTGCATCCTGTTAATGTACAACAAAACTGAGGTGCAAATAGTATCTACCACTATTTATAAGTATAAATAGCATCTAATTAGCTACTATTTACACTTATTGCAAAGATCTGCTACTTTTACATAACGTAAATAGAATGGCTAGTTTCTCTTTGTGTAAATAGCACGTATCTAAAATGCTGCTGTTGTCACTTAGTGTAAATAGTACATATAACTATTTTCACTGTAAATAGCATCTGGCAGGGTGCCCAAAGTCCGCCTTTCGAGCCAAATGCGGACCATGGATGAAGATCAAATGGCCTGCAACTTGTCTATTGAAATTTAGTCTTTTTCTCAAAACATAACAACTTTATTCTGGAAATGTAATGAGTTTAATCTAAATTTAACATTTAATGACTAATCTCGAGATGGTTTTATTTTATTTTTTTTATTATTGCTTGGCCCTAATCCTTTTCCGTACTGTTCTTCCATGTAAAACATTTCTTTAACTATTTCTGTTTTAATGTTGTAGCTTGTATATTTTTTTACTTTGAATAGAAAGAAATCACACATTTTTATATTTTTGCATTTTAAAATCCAGTTGTGACTTTTGTCCTGTCACTTTCCAAAATGCTCAGCTCACACCAGCAGGTGGCATTAAACATGCTGTGTAGGGCATTTGGAGTCACTAAACAAGTTGCAAAATCTAAGGGGTTATTTTTAGTGAATTATTATGTTATCCTTCAAACATTCATGTACTACTTCTGACCCTCCATCTACCTCTCATTCCTCTCTCCGTAGAGCCCTGCAGCTCCTCCTGTAGTTGATAACATGACTCCTGAAGAGGTACGGTGATGAATTGATTTATTTCCACTGCAGTTCAGACAGACGGCACAATTAGCACATCAGTGACAAAGCTGTCTGTGAGCCGTCAATCACTCGCAGTGACATCCTGACCCTGATTATGTTGTATTGGGGTGTTCAGATCAAAGCCTGGGAAGAGGAAGAGCTGGATAAGCCCATTGACATTGATCAGATCCGTGTTGACCCCTCACCTTTTCAGCTGGTGGAGAGAACATCTTTGCATAAGGTAATCCACAATCCGATTGTGATCGCATATGAAATACTGTGTATTATATTAAGGATTTATGTTTTGCCAAGTGAATCATGATTTAGACTTTTATCTGTATATAAATATCAGTCCAAAGCTCTCATTATTTCATGCCCTCAGGGAAATGTTTTTTTTTTCTTTGTGATAGAAACAACATCATTATATCCTGCATTCAGAAGTTTATATGTATGAACCACAAAACACACACACTAAAAATGTGTTTCATTTTATTAGATATTCAAAAAACAACACAAAAAAATAAACCAGAACCAAACAAAAAACTTTTAAACCAAAATTAAACCAATTTAAAAAGTTACTATATTTATATTTGCATTCAAATAATAATAATAAAGAAATTATGTAGATATAAAATACAGTTTTATTTAGATCTTTTATTTAATGTGTTGATTAATCTTATTAATTGTAAATTAATCACACATCAAATTTGGCAGATAAATTACTTTTTAAATTACTAAGTTTGGTGTTAAATGTGAAAAGCATCAAATTTTATTTGATTCAACAGAATTTATTATGCATAAATTTTTAAGCTGCAACAGATATGTATGTGTGTGTGTATATATATATATATGTGTGTGTGTGTGTGTGTGTGTGTGTGTGTGTATAAAGTAAAACTCTAAATAAGAAACTTAAACTGTCAGTAGGTGGCAGTAAATTTCTTAATGAGTAATTCATTGAGTCATTCATTCATTCCATTCATTCAAACAACCGATTCATTCAGGAATTAAATAAATGTCTCTCTTTATGAATGGGATATTGAATCATTGAATCACCTGATTCATTCAAGGTGCGGATTCTAAACTAAACACCAGAATATAAATATGTGAATATATAACTCATTGTATAAGTGCATTGTTTATCACTAATCATCTGTATGAAATGTCAGATAGGTCCAGAGTGGGGTATGTAGATTAAATGTGCCAATTAATTAAATTATCTTTATTATGTGTTAAACCGACAGCCCTAATATATACCCATACATGCATAAATATAATGTTTTTCATGTTTGTTTCAGACTCACACCCTGTTCTCTCTGCTGGGTCTCAGTCATGCGTATGTAACTAGTATTGGTAAACTGGTTGGGGTGGTCGCACTAAAAGAGGTAAAGATTGTCTGTCTACATGTATTTTTGCATTCTTCCTATCATATGCTCTAGTGTTAGAGTAATTAATTCTGCTCGTCTCTCTTTTTCACTCCCAGCTCCAGAAAGCAATCGAGGGTTCGACTCGTAGTGGTGTGCGACTGCGTCCTCCTCTGGCCAGTTTCAGAGACGCCAGACGCAAGGCCAAAAAGCCTTCGCGTTCCCCTTCCATCCCATCCTCTCCCACACGGGACAGAGAGCTGTGGAGCGAGAGTGTGAAAAGAGAAACTAAAGACAAGTCCGCTGATAGTTGTATCCAGACAGACGTCAAAGAGTGTGATATAGCCACAGGCAGCAGCAGCAGAAGTATCGCCAGCACCTCTCAGGAGCAACTACCTTCCCCTTCTTCTTCCACAGTCCCTCTCTCCTCTCGTCATTCTGTGCCTGAAGGAGAGGTGGATGCTGCTAGAGAGAGTGATGAGGAGCCTTTATAGGCCGATTGTTTGTCATTTTCTCAAATTCAGCCCTCCGGGGGGATGCAAACCAAATTATGGTGCCGACTTTGGGCCCAGCACAAGAGCTGCACCTTCAGACTTGATGATTGATTTTCTACTCTCGACTCTACAGGACTCTCTATACTCTTTCTTTCTAGAGGTTTTTTCACTTGTTGTCTATATATTTGTACATATGGACAGTCGGTCTGACACATCTCACTGAATGTCTTCTCCTTCTTTGCTAGTCGATCCCGTGTTTGTCTGCTGAACCTGATATTATATCTGTAAAAATGAAAGATTTGTTTCCTTAACAATTGATTTGTATTTGATCTGATCCTTGTCTTGGTATAACTGATATTTCTTTTTAATTGTATAGATGTGAAATTGAAAACAATATTTCAGGTTCAATACAAGTTTAACTCAGTTCAGTGCTAATGTTAGCTATAACTAAGATTATTTTAAATTATGTAAATTGAAATGAAGCT
Source organism: Carassius carassius (assembly GCF_963082965.1). Classification (NCBI taxonomy): domain Eukaryota; kingdom Metazoa; phylum Chordata; class Actinopteri; order Cypriniformes; family Cyprinidae; genus Carassius; species Carassius carassius. The sequence goes on from NC_081769.1 coordinate 13,048,454, forward strand.
GAAACGATATATATATATTATTAGAAGTTTAAGTCAAATGAAGTTAAAGTTCTAGAAAGTTCTAGGTTACAGTTGTTGACATTAATGAACTAACAATGGAAAAATACTTCTAAAACATTTATTAATCTTAACGTTAATTGCCACATTTATTAATGCATTATTAAAATCTAAAGTTTTATCTTTTAATGTTATTTAATGTACCTGAGCTAACATAGGGTAACAATGAACAGTTGTATTTTAATTAACTAAAATAAACAAAGATTAATAAATATTGTAGCAAATGTGTTGCTCATTAGTTAATGCAAATATTATTAGCTAATGGAACCTTGATTAAAATTAAAACAAAAATGAAAAATAATTATAGCTATAATAAAAGCTATAAATGCTATTATAGTATGTACATAATACTAAAATAACACTGGCTAAATTGAAAACATTTGTTACAATATTGATTAGAACAACATCTGTCCTTTGTTTTCTTTAAATAAGCAAAAATCATTGTTAATCAATCTATTTTTTGGGAGGGGGTGTGGTTAAAAGTAAAAAAGTGAAGGTTTTAGTTTTATAAAAGCACTTACATTAATTCTTCTGTGAAAATGTGTGAATATTTTAATAAATACAACTGTAAAGCTGTTTAAATCATAATTGTTATCATCGTTTTAGGGTTTGTGTTTATAGAATTACATTGTCATGGTAACAAAGTCGTGAATTTGTATAATTTTAAACACAAAATGTTAGGAATTGATTTAATTCACACTAAAACCACCTTCACATTAATATTTTCTATATCTTGTAGCTATAATATTGAAACATTGTGTATTTGAACGTTCACTGTCATTGTGAGTGCCTCTGTAACCAAATCGTAAAAAAAAAAAAAAAGAAAAGTAAATTTATTTTTGTGCCACAAATAATTTAGTCACAATGTTGATTGATCTTGTGCTGAACCTGGTATATTCATCTAATCACTAGACATTCATTATGAAGCTGATTTGTTTACTACATAATTTAAGCTGCAAAGTCATTACTCTATCATTGAATTTTTGTTTAATTATTATAACTGATTCGTTTTTATTTGTTTTAATGGTCTGAATAGCATGCAGGCTTTTTTGCCACGTCTTAAAAATACACAGTGCGCAATAATGCTTTGTTTGCTTCATTTATTCATTTGTTCTTCATTATCTTGGGAAAAAATATAGGAATAGCAATATTCTTGAAGGTCAGGGAGGTGTTTTGTTCGTGCAGGAAAAAGAGATGGGAAATAGAGAGTCCGATGGAGGAAGAGGAAGAGCACATAGGAAGAACCCGCTCAAAACCTTCAGTAAAGCATGCATAGATATACGTATCACAGAGCACTTATTATATCACACCTCTTACAGCTCAGTCAGTCCCAAGTGAATTGATTTGTGCCTGTATAGCTTGCTAAATGTGTTGACTCCACGCAATTATAAACCAATTTTATCACAATAGTGTTTTTTTTTTTATCCAACGTATTACTTCTTCTGAATATGATTCTTCGACCAAGAGGAGACAGCACAGGGTTTGAGTAATAGACAGATAACATGGAACGAGAGAGGAGGAGAGAAAGACAAGTACACTAGTTTACAGAGAGAAGGAAAGAGGTAGAACAAAGGAGCGGTTACAGCATCATGCCAACAGAAAGTTTTGTAGTGAAAGATGGCAGTAGAATCGTACAAAGAAATCCATTTGAGATCAGTTCATCTGTAAACACAAGTGATAAACCACTACATCCAAGGAAATACATTTGGCTTTTTGTTATTTATTCATTTGGGTATTCCTTATCATACATAAAAAGCAATAAAAGAGAACATGACATCAATCCTTTGGTTGCAGTAGTATGACCTGGCTTTGTGATTGCCGTGTTACTTTGATTGGTTGATTATGTGATTAAAATCTTTGAGGCATTTTTCAGAAATGGAATCATTAAAATGTGGTAGTGGAATTACAGGCACAACAGAGTAAATAAAGAAGTTTGTGCTCTTGAATTAACAAAATCATTTAATATCACTCAGGTGACAAAGTGTGCATTCATAATTCCTTTATAATATCTTAAGAAGTACTAGAGTCAGAGCACTGGTGTCTGGTTTTCATGTTCCGATAGTAGGCTACAATGTACAAAACAATCGACTTAGCAACAAGATTAACACTGCAACAACTTTACAGTAAAACTCAGGACTTCTGAGGTTATTTTTAATTCAGTCGTTAACTGAAGCGCAAGATGGCACCAGTTGCGCTTTTTCTTAAATGAGAATGTGTTTGTGACGCGATAAAGATACACAAAAGTAGCACCGGTTCTAGTTATCTGCACAATGCCAAGTAAGGCGTAAAGTAATCATGAGATGAGTGGAAAAAATTCAAATACACACAAATCCATGGCCACGATTTTGCATTTCATCCCCCTCGTTTATGGTTAATAAACCATACTCCCAAAATTCTTAAATTCGTTGGTTTAACAAATCTTGCCTATTGATAAGCTAATACACCGTACCCACAAGTTCTCAATCTGTGCTCTGAGATTTATAAACCTTTTACATACATTAGGTTTTTGCGATCTGCAACCAAATTATCAAACTGTAACTTTTCTAACTTTTTTTTACAAAACATAGGCTACGTTTTCGCAATTCGTTGCCTTTGGGAAACCGTTCGGATTGCGAAAGTGACTTACAGGTGACTTCCTGGCCTCCATTTGACAAATATGAGCACAATAAATTCATTTAAAGTTAATAAACTTTAACAAGTAAGCAATGACTTTTGCGCTTACAAGTCAGAATTTTGTAAACGCGATAAGTGAATGCATTAATAATTATGCAGTCTTTTGAGCAAGTAGGCTACTTATTTTGAGTAGGCCTAATTAATTAGGCTACTTTGTGACCAATAAAAAAGTATGTTCTGTATAGTATGTGCGTACGACATTCATACATGATTGGTCATTATCACATGACCTAGCAGTGTAATTTGTGTCTTTACTGCCAATACGCTAGTTTAGGGGAGTATGCAATTTTGAATACAGGGAATATCTCAATGATTGACAGTTCGTTTATTAAGGTTACAATGGGTTAGTTTATTAAGACTAATTTATTATCATTGTATGCTTTAGACATATAAAACATCTTCGTTTGCACACATAATTAGCATACTAAACTCAGTAACGTAGGAAACTCATTGATATTATAATTTAATAGGGAGAAAAACAATATACGCTTATAGTTATATATGATATAGTTTTTGAATTGTATGGTGATGTAGGCTAAATCAACTTTTTTTTAAATAAAGTTTTCGGAAAGGAATTGTGCTGATTTCAGAAAAGCATACTACTGTGAAAGATAGAAGATACAGAAATTGTTATGTTTGACTATCATTTTGCTTCATGATAAAAAAAAAATACGAGGAAGATGAATGATCACATGTATATACACATTTCTATACATGTACACATGTCTATATTTCCACCAAACCAAAGTGATACCATTACAACCAAAGGTGCATTTATCTCAAAATAACAAAGAGATATCATACAGGCTGCAAAGTGAAATCCCTCCCCTATAATTCTAAAATAAATAAGTGGGCACATATTATTTCATGTGAGCAACCTTTGGAGTTCTGTATTCTTCACATAACATAAGATGTATATTATAATATTTTATGAAAGTGAATAAGTTATGTTTCAGTTATTATGGTAGGATTGCTACATGCAATGATGTAGACTCTGTTGTTATATATTGTTATATAAGCTTATAAAAAATATCATATTAAAACATTATTCCATACAAGATGTTCGGAAAGGAAAATGTGTCCTGATTTTTTTTTTTCAGTGACAAAAAGTACACAAATACTGTACACAAAAATCTGTCAGAGCCTCCTCAAGAGTCCAGACGTGAAGTAATATGTACCCCAACAAACACAGGAGGGAGTGCACACAATTCTGTTGAAAAATAAACATTCCCAACATTGGATAAACAATCAGTCAATAAATAAATTCATTCATGTCAATACACTTCATATAGCTATTAATGCTATTTCTTCTCACCGGCAAGTTTGTATTACACACAATCATCAAAGGTGAGCGTGTCCTCCAAAGAAACTCATAATAACCGTCTACACATTGTCCTTTTTTTTTTTTTATCCTTGGTAAATCATGCATGACATCACATTGCAGGATGATGTAGTTACTTCTGTTTCTGAGCCAGACGTCTGCTCCTACTTTGGGATGCATACGCTTCATGTCCGTTTATGAACAAATACCCAGTCAACACAAAGCTTGTAACATCATAGTTACTTAATAATTAGTGACCATGACAAACAGGAAGACGCCTGTGCAGTTCAGAAATTCCAAATGGCCTGAGTTGTTCAAGAGGTCACTTTCAACTCAAACCAAAGTTCATTTCCATTTTCAATCCATGGAGACATTTTTTCCTCGATATCTTGGTAAAGGATGTTTATAGTATTAGAATCCAGATCCTGTTCTATTCTCCCCTTATTATATAGTGAAAAGAACTGTAGGCAATGGAATACATATTTTGGAACAGAAATTATGACATGCTTTATTGTAAAAATAAAGTACTCATCAAGAACTAGTCCTGCAAATGTAACAACAAGTACATGTACGAGTCGCCAAAAGGACTGTTTGAGACAAAAATGTTTACTGTAGATTTGAGGTTATGAAGCATTGCCTTTCCATCTTTCTCCTCTCAATTGTCATTCATCATGAGTTCGATTAATCTAGATATTTCAAAACCATCCTTAAGCCAATGTTTGACTAAACCAGAGCAAAACCAAAAATGTCCTTGTGATTTAAAAAAAAATGCAAATATGTGATCAGAACTGAAGTTCAGTCTTTTTGTCTTATGAAAGAGTTCATTTTCAATCTAAAAGGCATCTTTCCTTCACCCAGCAACCAATGCAAGTGCAAAAATGTTTTTTCCCAAACGTTTCTCTCATTTAAGTAGCCAATCAAGTCACTAAACACAGATCTCACAGAGTCAGTCTCAGCTCAGCTCAGAGTACTGAGGTCCAGTGCAAATATCTATACAGTGCTGTATAGGACTCCAGAGTAAACTGACAAACATCATGCATGCCAAACCACACACAGAGAAGGAAGCACGCTATGTTACACTCCAGTATGAAATATATCTGTGTGTGCATGAAAAAGTTTGTATTACTACAAAAAAAGAATAATAATAATAATAATTAATTAAATAAAAATAAATAGAAATGGGCCCAGTTATGTGGAAAATGAAGTCTAAAAAAAAAAAAAATAAGTTGGGTGATTTAATAAATTAGATTTTTTCTCCGTTATTTCGTTTTTATTTTGCATGGAAGCACGGGAGAACATCACAGGTATGGGTGTATATATTTGTGCATGTACCATACCGTTCAAAAGTTTAGGGTCAGTAAGATTTGTGAAAGAAATTCATTCTTTTATTAAGCAAAGATGCAATTACTTGATCTAAAGTGACAGTTTCTACTTAAAGTATAAATGCTGTTGTTTTGAACTGTCTATTCATTAGATAATCCTGAAAAGAAATCTGTCACTGTTTCCACAAAGGTATTAAGCAGCACAACTGTTGTTTATTTTAAATTGATAATGATAAGATTTCTGAAGAATCATGTGACACTGAAGAAAGGAGTAATGGTTGTTGAAAATTCAGCATTGGCATCACAAGAATAAATTACAATTGAAAAATATATTCAAATAGAAAACCGTTTTTTACATTGTAATAGCATTACTGTTTTTTATTGCGTTTTTGTTTAAATTATGCAGTCTTAGTCAAAAAGAGGGTTCCCCAAACTTTTGATTGGTACGTACAACATCTATTTGCTTGAGTTATTGAGGTTTTGAATACTTGCATACTGAATAAACAGCCAACAGAACTGTGTGGGCTGTGCAGTGGTTTGTTTCAGTTAATTGATTTTTATGTTTCACAGCACAGAAACCTCTGTATTGAACCAGTGTTTCTCCCAGCAGTGTCATAAACTACCAAATCTTGTTTTTTATGTGTAAAGGATTGTGTTTTTAAGTAAATTGGGGGAAAATAAAGAGGAAAAATGGATAATTTGTGTTATATTGAGTGCATTTGACCTCTTATGCTGTGTGGGAACTGAAATTCTGAAGGGCATGGGTTGTAAAAACTTGTGTTACGGTTTATTTTACAATTATATATTAAATTTTTTTAGTTTTTTGTCTTAGAAAATAATCATATTATCATCATCATTTAACTATAGTTTCTTTGTTTTTGAATAACGAGTGCCATCACTCCTTGTAAAAGCATGCACATATTTAACCGACTGTTCTTCATATTCATCGTCCTGAATTACATACCTCCAACTTGGTTCTCCTTATTCTCTCCCTTCTAAGTCCCAAGGATTTCCCATTCTGTGCCTTCCTTTTTTTTTAGACATCCATAATATAAGGCTTAAAAAATAATAATAAGAAGAAGAATAGTTTTCATGTAACCAGTGCAGTATTTCAGTTCTGATTTTCCATTTTGGATTCGAGCAGTCACTTGAATTCCATCACAATGGTGTTCGATTCCTGAAATAGGAGTTGATATTGTTTGATTAAGTTGACTGAAATGTCAAAACAAGCTCAAGTCTCATGCCGGCACTTAGTTGGATGCCGTGACGTCTACAGATGACGATTCAGACTCCTCCTCTTTTTCCTCAAGCTCTTCAATTACAGACGGTGAGACATCAGACGCCTTGCGCTCTGTGCTGAATTCTCCAGGGGCTTGACCTGGACTGCTTCCTCCCAATGAGGTCACTTCCTCTCTCTGCGTTACTGGAGATGGAATTAATGTCACTGGTTCTGGTTCCATGCATAACGTAATGTCTTCCTCCTGGAAAAGAGGCTGGATGTTAGACTGGGTACGTGTCTTTTCCTGTTTACAGCCACAGTGTTCAATCTCTGTGCCAACAGTGGCACTAAATGGAAATGGAAAACAAACTTTGGAAACATTTGTGTTGTAATTCTGTTTAGTGGCTGGTCTGAGACTTGAACAGGCTTTGTTTTGGGACAAATAACATTTGGGACTCAAATAAACAAGCTACTGTTGAAAGTTGCTTTTGCAGTAGTTCAGTTAAGTCATTTATAAGTTGTTTCTGATTAAATGTCTAAACTTTGTAGCTCTATCAGAAATCTTTAGTGTGATCTACCTGACCAGGAATGCATTTCCAATACAACGATGTAAGTTGCTGTTTAACTGCTGTATGATGCCTTGTTGAACATACAGTATTAACTAGTTAGTAATGATGAAACCTTAGTCACACTTCCATTATTTGAAAAACTGGCTCAACAATATAGGTCTGTCATTAGTGACGTCACTCACATGTGGTGAAGTATTACTGCTAATTCACTGGTTCTTCACAGGTTTTTTACTATGTCATACTCCGAGGTTCCTTACACATTTATGCACATGCGCAGTTGCACACTCTTTAAAAACTGTGCTGATTTGATTATCCATTTGCCTTACCAATAGCAGCCAGGTAGAGTGTTTAAAAAACCTGTCTGGAAACAGCCATTATTTTTGCAGTTCCTCCTAGTGGTGCTATTGGCACAGATATTACAAACTAAAGCACTGGAAAAGTTAAACTGTAGCTGTAACTGATTCTGACTGTGATTTAGAGCCGATTCCAACAGTGAAAGGAGTTACAGAAAACTTCAACAGGATGCATACTTTTCAAGCTGCTGACAGATATATATAAATATATATAAATTCTTATTAACTTTCTACTGAGATGCTGTTCTCCAGAGATTTTGGTGCTGACATTCTGACATTTCTATTTGATGCTTAGCATCACAAGTCTGTGTGGAGCTGTTGAACACTTAGATTCAAGATTATATCTAAAATCTACATGGCCCCCCAAAACGCTGGACATTTAAACAATGTGTAAAATTTACTGCACAACAAAACATGAAAACTACAACATAAAAGGACAAATATACTTTTCACTAAACATAAACAGGTTAGGTTTTAAATGAAAAAAATAATAAATACAGTACACTACTAAAATCAAGACAATATTTAACAGAAATATGAATTAAGTACTATTATAGTAATTATTCATATTTTGATTAGAATTTTAGTTTAAGTTTTAATAATTTGCATTTGTCATTATTAGTTTTCTAATATGTCTATTTAGCTTTTTCTATTGTTTTTCTGTTTCTGTTTTTATAATTTTTATTTCAGTTTTTAAAAATTTACACTAAATGTCTCATGCTTTTAGCGTATTATCCAGAAGGATATCTGCCGATACCGATTGGATGTTCATTCATGTTCATTGCACGCTAAAATGTATTAAAATGCACTGGCGCTTGAACTGAGGCACTACAGTGATCCGTCTTGTCACAATTAAAGCCATCAAAGTGGCATTCATTGTTTGAATTTCGTGACAGAATAGACAGAAGTAAGAAAACACAAAAATCTTTGAGATTACTGGGGTGGCGTGCTACAAATAATATCTGGTGTAGAAAAAAACTGCCAATTATCGGCCAGTCTAATATTCTCATAATCATCTCTAATATTTGTATTTATATTTTATTTCAGGCTTATTGCAATTTACAAAAACGTTTTTTGATAGTTTTAATTAACACTACCATCAGTCATTTTAGACAGTGTAGTTTTCAGCTGTAAGTGGATGATGTTCAATGTTAATGTGATGAACCAGACTTGTGGTTACTCTGTTATGACACATTTGTACTTAAGGGCAACTGACTTCAAACATACAGTACAGACCAAAAGTTTGGACACACCTTCTCATTCAAAGAGTTTTCTTTATTTTCATGACTATGAAAATTGTAGAGTCACACTGAAGGCATCAAGGGCTATTTGACCAAGAAGGAGAGTGATGGGGTGCTGCGCCAGATGTCCTGGCCTCCACAGTCACCGGACCTGAACCCAATCGAGATGGTTTAGGGGTGAGCTGGACCGCAGACAGAAGGCAAAAGGGCCAACACGTGCTAAGCATCTCTCGGGGAACTCCTTCAAGACTGTTGGAAGACCATTTCAGGTGACTACCTCTTGAAGCTCATCAAGAGAATGCCAAGAGTGTGCAAAGCAGTAATCAAAGCAAAAGCTGGCTACTTTGAAGAACCTAGAATATGACATATTTTCAGTTTTTTCACTTTTTTTTGTTATGTATATAATTCCATGTATAATTCCACATGTGTAAATTCATAGTTTTGATGCCTTCAGCGTGAATCTACAATTTTCATAGTCATGAAAATAAAGAAAACTCTTTGAATGAGAAGGGGTGTCCAAACTTTTGGTCTGTACAGTACATGAATATTATGCTGGGACCAGTTGGTCAAGACAAACATCCAAATGACTAGAAAAGTGCCATTATTTTTTGAAAAGAGTCTAACCGATATCACTTAATATTTAGATTTTAGTGCAAAAGCATTCAGATATTTTTTAAGTGTGGCTTAAGTGTCATTTACTTCACATTTTATTGATTTATTTTTTCACTCACTTTGATCTCTTCCTCTTCCTGGGCTTCCAGTAAAGGTGAGTGATCTGTCATCATCTCCTCTGTCGGGGCTGTTAGATTTCCATCTACTGTTACAGGCATACCCATGTAGCCCAACATGTCTGCCTGATAGGCCTCTGTCTGCGCTGCCCCCCACAGATCCACTAATGGGGGGTGAGTGCGGGGCGGCAGGCTGTGGATGGTGCTGTTGGGAGTAGCTTGTAAAGACTGAGTGGCACTCTGTAGTCTTTGCTCTATCATCTGCAAACACACAGAAAAACTGTTTAATTCGCCATTGCGGTAAAAGTGTGCAAGCCACTTTTTCAGCTGCCTCTCTTTCCCCATTCATGTTATTTATTCCAAAAAACTGACATGGACCAACCAGCCATGAAACAACCAGCACCTAAAATTACAAATTTACACCATATCATCATACATTTACAAATATTTTTACCGTATCAGATTTGTAATTTTCAAATAAAAAATGTCTTAAGGATCTAAACACATTTAAAACAAGTGCATTAATAATAATAAAAAAGAGTTCTCAGATAAAAGTACACAAATAGAGTGAGGGTCATGCTTAAAAACTATTTACCAGCGAGTTCATTTATCTTATCCAATTTTCAAAGAAATTTTTCTGACTCGGTTAGATGATTTATTTGTTTCATGAAATGGGCAGTTAATTGAACATCAAGCCGAAACCACAGTGAACGATGTCTTCTACAGAAGCGTACCGGTATATCATCGTTTAGCAATCAAAGAGCTCATAGTGAGTCTTGAAAGGTTTATACAGAGATCAGAAATGAGATTTTTTACTCTGTTGTGTTACAATTGCAATGGCTGATGGAATTTGTATTGTTTTTATTCCCCATTTGCTCCAGCGAGACCTCATTTACTGTAACGATCAATGGCTTCTGATTAATGTCTGAATGATGGAACCTGATTAAGTTTTTACTGCTCTCACTGCTGATCCTGGGGCTGCTGTTGAAATGACCGCTGGGACCTGTGCTGTTCAACACCAACATGATGCTGCACAGCAGAGCAAGAGATGTCCTTGCGGTGGATGCTAATTGGAATTGGTAGTTTTGTAACTTACCTGTTGCTGATTGTAATATAAGATCTGCTGCAGCACAGCCTTATGGGAGTCTTATGTTAATGTGCCAACAAACTTTTGTTGCAGAGGAATATGGAGGATACATTTTATGACTCCTCCTTTACTAATACAGGAGATGATGATGTAGAGCTTTCTTTTGTCCCTGCTTCACACTGATGTGAAGCGATGAAGTTGCACATTTTGCTTTTTCAAGATTTTTTTTATTCGTCACAAACACAATAATATAGAGCATATATAACCAGCAGTGAAATGTGAGCTTTCACACTGACAGTGTTTCTGCAACATAAGCCCTGTACAAAAAAAAATGTGATTTATGGGTTTCCAAATTGAGAATTTGGCCATAATTATGAAAGGACTACTGGGAGTTTTGTCCACTTTTTTTTTTTTCCATAACACTTAACATGAGTTAACAATGAAAAAGACTTTGAAAAAGATGTATTGATCTTTGTTAATTTCAATATTTACTGAAAAATTATTCAATTTAAAGGTTGTAGCTATTAATATTATTTAATGAAAATGAGATAAAAGGTTATTTTTATTAACTAATATAGATTTAAAAATACTGTAAAACACGTATTGATTATTGTTAGTTACATTAACTAATAAGATTAATTAATTGTTTTGAAGATTATATACATTTTTGAAGATTTATTCATCTTGGTTGATATTAATTTCAGTATTACAAATAAATTATTAAAGTTAAATTGTATCTGTTAATATTATTTAGTGAAGGCAAGCTAATATGAACAAACAATAAACAGTTATTTTTATTAACTAATGTTTATAAAGATTAAAAATACCATAACGTATATTGCTTATTGTTAATGAACCAACTAAATAACTTATAGGACATTATCGTAAAGTGTTACTATTTGTCTTTTTCTTTTTCAGCCATGTTTTTTTAACCATTACTTCATATTTCTTTTTTTTCTAATTATAAAAGAACTTGTCAGACAACTTAAAGGTTTCTTTTCAAGACGAGAATTTATTTATTTATTTATTATGATATCAGGACAGTTGTGTCACACTAAAATGTTTGACCTCATGCCCATAAAATCAAAATTAATTTTAATTCAGAAATTGCAAAGATTCTGATCATAAAAAAGGTGTATTCATTAAGTGCAAGTCACTGAATTGCACTTTTGAATAAATTAATAAATCTGGATGTGTGCTAATGTTAATGATGAGATAAACATGCACAGCTTACACACTGCTTACGCATATGAAACAGGCCTTATGGGATTTGTAGTTTTCTGACTCACCTGTAATGCACCCGTTGTTACAGAGGCTTCTGGGAGTTGTAGTTTTCTCACTCACCTGTTGCTGATACTGCAGGAGCTGTTGCTGCTGGTATTGCTGGATCTGCTGCAGGTGCTGGATCTGATACTGCTGCTGTTGCTGTTGGGACAGGAAGTGAGCTGCTGCATTTGGGTCATATCCTCCCTCAGTCCCGACAGACATGACATACGAACCGGTGGCAGGAGAGGCCACACCTGACTGTTCATTACTAATTGGCTCCCAAGCATCAGAGGAAGAAAGGCAGTAAAGACCCTGGGAGACGTAATTGTGAGGCCACACCTCTGCAGAGGAATGGTGCACTGTCTGGTCTGGAAGAGACGGAGAAAAAGAACAAAAATATGACAAATTAAAACATAAAGGGTAACATTCTGTATATTTTATCCTAGTTTTAAATCTTCGATCATTTTTCACACAGCCTGTGCTGATCTGAATTGTCGTCTGGTGATAATTTCATGGCTACTTACCAAATATATATATAAATGGACTTGGAATATTGAGCCGAGTTGAAATTGTTTGAGTGACATGAGAGAAATGAAACTAGCACAGCTACAGTATGAAGCAAATACATTACCAATATAATCAAAATCAAGTATTATAGAGACTCATGTAATAATCATTATTATTGATCAGGGACTAAAGTTTGAACTAAAGTCTTTAAAAGAAAAGAAAATATTCCTCAGTTATAAAATAAAGGATGGTCAAAGTACAACAAAAAATTTTTTTTTTTATTATATTTTTTTACATGTTGTTTCATCATTTGATTGCTTTTAGATTCCCTTTTATGTTACAGCCAGAGCTCTTAAAACACTTTTATGATGCTTTGATTGAACACAATGGGCAGATGTCAAAATATTTGAGCCCACATTCATGATAAAGCCTTTTCCATTTCCAATTTTTTCTCTTTGAGCCAAATGCTGTGACTTTTCATTCTCATCTGCATGCAACAGCAAGATAATTTCTAAATGATATCTGATTATAAAACAATGTTGGATAATAATAACTGCACATTCTATTTCTGTTGGTGAAACCTCTCGCCTCAGCATACCCCATGGCCATCGTTGTGAAATTAAAACGAGTGTTCAGTCATTTTCACCCCTCCAGCAGGGCAGAAATGAGATTCTTTATTTAGTGAGGAAATGGCTTTGTAATGTAGCATAGCAACACTCACTGGTGCACAGACTGCCCACTGAGCTTATTCTACTCTTGCCCTTTATCTCTCTATAGACCCTCTGTGCCAGCATCCTTACTGGAATGAAACCATACATTTGTGATTTGTGCTCTACTGCAAAAAAAACTAGACTCACAAATGATTTTAATACAGGTCACTCAAGAGGAATTATGCAATACTGTAAACTAATAAGCATAAATACAAACAGCAGTACTTTTTACTATAATATAATTTACTGCTCAAATGCATGTGCATGAAAATAAAATTTGTATTCAGCAAAGATGCATTAAATTGATCAATAGTGATAGAAAAGACTTACATTGTTATATATAAAAAAATCAATTTCAAATAATATTATTAAAAACTTTTCTGAGAGATGTTACCCTGGAGACTGCAGGAGTAATGATGAAAATAGATTAATATATATGAAAACATATATATTAAATAAATATTATTCATTTTTTTCAAGTAGAAAACTGTTATTTTAAATTATAATAATATTTCGTAATATTCACTTGGTTTAAATGCCGACAGAAGCCTCAGTGAATATAGACCTAAGGGACTTTCAAAAATAATTTTAAAAATCCTAAAGACCCAAAAACCTTTGAAATCTAATCTTATCTATTTTGTGTAAATTAGTTTCTGGAGCAGAGCATATTTTACTCTTTATCTGGTGCTGGAAATCAGGTTACATACTTATATTCTATGACTTGTGAGACATATGTTCCAGATGTTGATGATAAACTACAATCTGGATTAATAAAAGCCTTTGGTTTGAAACTTCCGGGCCTGTGAACCTAGTTTTGTTACACCTCTGCCCTAGCGTATGACATAATTATCCCATTATCTGTCTGTTACATGTCGCCATTTGGCATGCAGATGGCTTTGGTTGTTCTGAGCTCTCATGTGAGTCTGTAAGGCTGTTCTGAAGTGTTCACTGGATAAGTTCTCATTCTCCTGGGAGTCACCGGTCCCTGACCTTTAGTTATTCATTTATTCAATACCCAATGTGCACTGCATTCCAAATCAGCTGCAATATAGCAATCCCACCCTCACTCTTTCAATGGAAAGCTTTCTTCTTAGAGAAAACTCATAGCATAGCACTATATCAAAGGAATACATAAGAAAATGTCTAATTTTTTTAGTCCTTATGGAATTAGTCATGGATTTCAAGCATATCCTCTTGCCTTATTTTTTGAGCTGCGATGGAAAGATGGGCTAAGTTGTAGAAAGAACGTGTTTAATTCTGGTTTATGACAGCACGCTGCCTGAATAATTGCAGCACTCATCAGAGCTCACACTGTGACGTGGAAGTTCTGTTGCTAAATTGATTTTATCCCCAAGTTTAGGCTAGGTTTCCAGCCTAAAGCGCAGTGCAAGTGCATGCTGGGAAATGTAGTCAGTACCTCGGCTGGTGATGCTCTCCTGGTTGGCCTCGCTCAGGTGGGCTACGCTCCCCTGATTCGATCCAGCACTTGTGCTCTCGCCATCCATAGAGCTCCAGGCCAACAGCGTCGCCTCAGAGATCGCAAACTGCTGAAGCACACCTGACAAAATTCAGGATTAAATTGTTTAGTGTTGGCCATAAAAACTCATCAAAGCTTCCTAGCATAGCAAAGTTTTAAAGTAAGATTGTGAGAACAGGACAGTTGCATTTATGAATATGTGTGTATTGATACTTGTTTGTATTTTGTATTTATGCTAGTGGTGTTATTGCTATTCAACTTCTGATTGTAACAGGGTATTATTGGCTAATTTTAGCTATATGTTTGAGACTAATATTAATTTGAACCTCGAATACTAAAACCACCTGTGTTTGGACAACGTATGGGTTATATAGATTCAAATATACGCCTTTGTTCACAATGTTGTTGTCAGTAATTTATTTTCTTTTTAGGAAAATGGATACTTTTATTCTGCGAGGACACTTTAAAATGATCCAATGTGACAGTAAAGAATTTACATTGTTATAAATATATATATATATATATATATATATATATATATATATATATATATATATATATATATAAATGCTGTTCTTTTAAAATATTATATTTATCAAAGGATCCTGAGTGAGTGAAATGTTAAGCAGCACTGTTTTCAACAATATGATTTATAATAAATGTTTCTTCAGCATTTTAGAATGATTTCTGTAGGATCATGTGATACTGAAGACTAAAAAAAGTAATAAATTAGATGTTAAAATGATTTAAAATAGAAAACATCTATTAATTGCAATAATAGCAATTAAATTGTAATAATATTTTACAATATTAATTTTTGTATTTTTACAAAAGGCTGAGTGAGTAAAATGTCTTTCAAAAACTTTTAAAAATCACGTTTGAATGGTTCCTCATACTTAACCCAAGGGGGAAAAAAAGTGTAATTTGTATTTTTTGAAGTTATTTTTAACAGTTTATATGCTTAACAAATTAATACAAAACAATTCTTTTTTTTCAATAAAATTTTTCTTTTATGTTTAAATTAAAGTCTGTAATGGACAAATTCATGGACACATTAATATAAATAATAATAATAATAAAAATAATAAAAAAACGGTTATTCACACCTCAAACTTAATCTCTGTCACCTGACTGTGGAAATACTATAAAGAAGCCTCGTCATCTCAGAAATGGTGTCATGAATAAGAGATACAGTAGCAACAAACATCCCAGACACATTCGCCGCATTCTCATAGTCATATTTAAGGTATGATGATGCATTCAGCAGCAGATGAACTTAACATGGATAGTGGTTAATATGGATAGCGTTATCTCTCACACAGTTCAGCATTTCAAAAGAAACATTAAATGCACTCAGTTTATTTCACTCATGATTAACCCCTTAGAGAAGAAATAGGGAAATTCTGTCATCCCTTACCCACCCTTTGTCATTCCAAACCCCTGTTGTTCTTTCTTCTGTTGAAAGTGAAAGTGAAGTGACATTCAGCCAAGTATGGTGACCCATACTCAGAATTTGTGCTCTGCATTTAACCCATCCGAAATGCACACACACAGAGCAGTGAATACACACACACACACACTGTGAGCACACACCCGGAGCAGTGGGCAGCCATTTATGCTGTGGCGCCCGGGGAATGAAGATACATATTAGTAACCAAATGGTTTCGGTTCCCATTGACTTTCCCACTGTTACACTTCCACATTGTTGGTCTTCTGTATGTTGTGCGTCTTCAGTCATTTCTGAGCACTAGATTTTGTGTAGGTCTTTCTATCTATTAAACACTCTGTGTCTCACCTGCGGCGAAGCGAGCCTCCTTCTCTCCGTCACTGAGGTCACTGTATGCGTCATTCTCCAGCTTGCGCTCTTGTTGGAGGTGCAGACTGGAGGTGCGTCCCGCTCCTCTGCCCCCCACACCCACCGTCTGCATGCCCCAGCTCTGCCACTCAATCATGTGAGCCACGCGCCCCTGGGCCATCGCTGTCGGCTTTGTCACCTTGTCCTTCATAGAGCGAGACACTCCTGAAGTGGAGGGACGGACAGAGGAAGGATGATGGGGTAAGGCGGCGATGAGAGGACGTTTTTTAGATTATGGAGAGAAAGAGGGGGGAAATGATAAGAGAAGAAATTAAGTAGCTTTACAGTATGAGGTCATGTGCTCAGAGACTATATGGGGTATATGAGTGAATGTAAAATGGAAAATGGGAATAGACTGGTGTGCTCAGATGTTGCTCTATATTATCCTCTTACAGACTGAATTTAAAATTTGTATTTTTTTTTTGTATTTGTATTTTACCAATCTTGTGAACTTAAAGTTTTACAAATATTTTTTTTTAAACACAATATCTACCCAAGAAAATATTTTAAAGCTTGGTGTATCTAGAGAAAAACAAATTCCACGTCTAGAATTCTCACTTTTAAAATGAGGTATTTGTAAGACTCTTTGTCATAAAGGTATTTGTAATAAAATCTTTGTCTGTTAAAATGATGAAAAGTGTTTTTTTTATTATCCTTTAATGTTTTAAATTTCAACTGCCAATGCAACCTCTCCATGTGCTGTGTTATAATGTTTCTATTGTTGACAAATATGTGTAGGATTGTTTGGTAAGGAAATGAAAATGACTTCTATAATGAGATGTAGATGGTTATGGTATTGGAAAATAAATAACCAAGTTTAAGTGGCAAGGGATGGGAATTTGTCTTGCTAGAATGACTTCTTTCCACACTAATCTACACAACATAATAGCCTTACACTTTCTCCTGCATTAGTTTTAGCTTATTCAATGAAGCTACAGCACATCTGTGATATACTAAAGCCAGGCTGTAACGATCTGTTTGAATACCAGTAAATGTGGAGACTTTATATAAGACACAGAGAAAAAATCAATTGCTCTTTGCCATTTGGACAGAATCTATACATATTTTTTTTACCAGTGCATTAGTGCAAACATACAGAGATAATTCTAAAATCTCCCAGGCTCTAAGGTAATGCCTAATGAAATGATGAACATGAATTATTAAAAGTGAAGAAAAGGATCTTTCAGAGAAGGATATAGACTGCACTGCACTTTACTGCACACAACAGTACGACAAAAACACAGATACAAGAGTCTGAGAACAACATTACAAGACACACACTGACTGATCTCCCCACTTTACATACAAAAACCTGCCTCGCACATCAACCACCGCTTAGGATAACATGAAAAGCCGTATAATAGTGCTTTGTGGGAAGCATATTGTTTACTTTTCAGGAAACTATTCATATTTGGATCTGGAATTCACCAATGGCACGAGCCATTGGAAAGTGTTGTAAATGGAAACGGGTGGTGAAAAGGGAAACCCACAAGGGTCCATGTTGGCTCCATCTCCTCCAGCTCAGTCTGGAGTCAACATGGGGTCAGTTTACCATTTCACAGGACAGACACACACCTGACACACCTGTCAGAGAGGACTTAGCCAGAGCGCCGATTCCATAGGCGTTGGAGTTCTGCTTCTTCAGCCGAGGGAGGATTGAAGTTGTGTCCTCCATTGACAACTGAAATGAAGGAAGGAATTCAAGAGAGAAAAATGGGACAGAAAATAGGAAAGGTGAAGGAATAGATGGTTTCGATGGGGCAGGAGCAGAAATGAAATGCACAATTTTGAGTGTGGGTGAAAGTTTATGGAAAGGAAAGAGTTGATGAGAGAAGTGAGGTAGAAAGTTAGCAAAGTGGTTTCTAGAGGTTGTGAAACTACATTTCCCAACAGCCTGCTAATAAATTTCAGTCCATTTGCATGATGGGAAGGGTAGTCTTTTGTCATTTACATCTGCAACAAAGTAAAACTACTACTGCGCACCAAAAAGTCACTGCATAAGAGAGACGGATCAAACCGAGGAATGGGGTGTGAGATAGGAGACAGCTACTGTGATTCAGAGGAAAATAATGAGAGGAAAGAAATGGAGGAATGATATTCACAACACTTACATTGATTCCATCCCATGAAAAGTCTGTTCGGCCATGCTGAGAGCGAGAGGAAGGAGGGATGGGGGAAGAAAGGGATGGGGATAGACAGAGTTGAAGAAAGAGGAGAGCAAGACAGACGGCCACAGAGAAAGGAGAGGAGAGAGAAGGGGATTGTGACAGAACAAGGCATTTTAAAAACATGTGAAGTTGAAAGAGAAATAGAGAAATAAAAAAGAACAGAGAGGAAATCAAATTCTGAGAAGCCGATTTATTGGCCGGACTAACAGAGAGGTGACATAGGAAAAAAAAAAAATTCAGTCACTTTTACTTATCCTCAGGTTAATCCAAACACTTCTTGGCACTTTGAAATACAAAATGACAAATAATGGTTGCTGTTTTCCATGCAGTTACAGTGAACTGGAACTAAAGCTTTTAAGCACCATGATCGTATATCATAAAAGTGGTCCATACAGCTGTCTAAAATGTCTTCTGACACCACATGACAGCTTTGTGTAAGGAACAGGCCAAAATGTGTTCACCAGTGAGCTGTTAAACTATTGCGATTGAGTCTGTCAGCTGAATCTAAAGGAATGGATCATGCTTTGGGTCAAACGATTCAAAGATCAGACTCAAATGAATGATTTGTTGATACATTTGACTTTAATAATTACTCTCAGGAAGGCACCAAAGAAATATATATATATATATGAGTTCATGAGATATATAAACTATATAATACATTTTATAAATATACATTTTGTTCTGTTCACACAAAGCTGACGTGGTCGTGGAATATAGCGCACAAGTCATTTGGGGTGACTTTTATGATAAAGAGGAAGCAACTACTTTTACATCCTTGAAAGCTTCAGTGGTTGTCCATTGTCAAAGAATGGAAAAAAACGATTGTTTAAAAAAAAATCTTCTATTGTGGTATGCTGAATAAAAAAGTTATTGTGTTGAGGATGATTGAAATATGACGGTGAGTAAATTATTAGTTTTATCATCTGCCAGGTAAAAATCACATGCCTGATGGCTTAGAAAAGGAATAACACATCTCTCCTCAACAATCCGCAGGATTTGATACATTGTATCATTCATGTCTATAGCAGAAACATAAATGTTTATTCAGTTTCTCCAGCTGTAGGTATGAGCAATAGTAATAGTGAAGTTTGCTTTGGAAAGCACACAGAAGCATTCAGAAAATAGATTTTACATTAAAAACTACGGCCTCACACTCCTTGCATAGACTAATGGACAGATAAAAGCTATAAGCAAAGCTTATGTTAAAAGCAAGACTATTTCTATAGCCTATAAGAAACTTGTTTTTATAATACAATAAAACAACAACACAGTGACAAAGAAATCAAATACATGGAGTCTAATGCAGATAGTCCATGCTGCAGACACAGTAGGTGAAGGGAATGAATGCTGTTATAGACTGTAATGTTGACTATTTTTAGAGGTAAAGAGATACACTAGCCAGGAAGGTTCAGGGACAGGGATCAATCCCAGAGAGCTGTCTTTACTTACTATTACAGATCAGATGTTTTGTATGTAGCACAAAAGCCTGTGGATGTTGCACTACATTTAAGTACATATTCATTTGTAGCAATATGTGCTCAGAGCTGTCTGATATTTGTATATTAAATCAGATGCTGAGTTATATAGTCAACAACAACAAAAGAAAGTCGTTAAAATAATTTGGGAACCCCCTGGAGAGCACAAACTTCAAACACAAAATCAAAATGAACATTTACTTTACACAATTGATCAGTAGCCAACATCTTGCTCCAAAGGAAAAAAAGTGTGTACTCTCCAACGATTAATCGCAATTAATCGCATCCAAAATAAAAGTTTTTGTTTGCATAATATGAGTGTGCATTGTGTATTTTTATCATTTATATATAAATAAAAAACCAGCATGTATACATGTATGTTTGGGTGTTCCTGTTGCTCAATTGGTAGAGCATTGCATTAGCAGCACAAGGTTGTGGGGTCGATTCCCAGGGAGCACATGTTAGGTAAAAAATTTATAGCCTGAATGCACTGTAAGTTGCTTTGGATAAAAGCGTCTGCTAAATGCATACGTTTATTTACTTTATTTATTAATTTATATTTATATATAATGTAAAATATAAGATAATAATATAAATATATAAATGTATACACATGTAAATATTTTCAAAATATATACTTTATGTGTGTGTATTTATATATACATAATAAACAAGGACACATACATATATTATGCAAACGAAAACTTTTATTTTGTATGTGATTAATCGCGATTAATCGTTTGACAGCACTACTTCTTTGCAAGTATTATTTCTGTAGGTTACATTGATACACCAGCAAGTGGTGACGCTTGATTATTTTTATAAATGAGTCATTTGAATCATTAATTCTGACTCATTTAAAGACATTGATTCATTGAGCAACGAACCACCACTCGCCGGTTCGCAGTGACTCTGCTTTGGCTTTGATTTAAACTAGCTTATTTTCGTTGACGGAGCATAAATAGACAAATTAACCGCCACTATTCTGTATAAAGTGTAAGTATGTAAACAATATCGTAGATATAAACCGAAATTCTTGTTTGGTTTCAGATATGCGTCAGATATGGATCTAAATTCATTTTCGAATTAAATTGTTTGTTGTTATTAGGACTTCAATCAGGTACTTCAGAATCAGAAAGGGTGACAGATGAAAGAACCGTGTGCATTTACTTATTAACAAGAACATAGTATCTCATAAAAAAACCTTTTGAATTTCACATATTTTGTCTTCATGAAGCAAATATGGAATCTGAGAGAGAGAGAGCAAATCTCATATATATGCTTTGTGTGAGATAAAACTGATGCTTGCCTTACTCATTCAAATCTATCAACAATATGTATGAATACATAAGAAGAATTAAAAGCAAGCAAAGTGATGTGTCAGTGGTGATACTGAGCATACACTGAGCAAAATCCTCATCTCTCCCTTAAGCGCAGACCCAGAACCAGTCTCCAGTGTCACTGCAGAGCCGAAGGCAAATACTATAAGCCTGCTTTCTGGGTCAGTTCTTAAGGGTGTGAGGCACAAAACACACAAACTTAACCAAAAGTAAATGCTAACTACGATAACAGCAATCTACAAGCCAGGTTAGGTAAGCACTGAACTACATGCTGTTATCTAGGCTAATGCACTAATGTCTTTCTGCGGTTAAGGAGGAGAGCTGGCTCGCTTCTCTAACTGAGATAATCTCTTCCTGTTTTGGACACCTTGGCCCCTTTCTTGGAGCAGGATGCTTTTTTCCCCCGAAACATGAATTTGGGGTGTGGAGTGTCAAAGCGTGTCAGCGTTGTTGAGATATCTGTCTAATTTAGTGTATGTATGTTAGTGTAATAGGCAGCTGGCGTACCTGTTCCCCATCCTTCTGCACAGGAACTCCATCTGCTGCTGGAGAGAGAAGGAGATAAAAAAAGTGTAAATTATAGCAGGGCGCTGCGAGACTCAGATAGGAAAAGTATAAGCAGGGCATATATTTTTGTGATTGGAAGAGTGAGTGGCTGTGATATAAACATTTCAAGGATCAGGGAGTGATTTCTTACAATAAAACACTTTAAACTACATTAATTCAGTATATAGTTCATCTACTGCCTACATTTCTTGAAAAAAAAAAAAAAGAGTTGTCTCTGTTATAGTAATTAGCGTTTGCTGAAAACTTGGACCTTGAATCTTTAATAAACATTTAAGAAAGGTGAGTTATTTGGAGTTTAATTGTGGAGTTATGGCTGGTGAACTCTTAGTCATTGTCATTATTCAATATGTGCTTGTCTCAATAATTAAGCTTGTTTAAATACACACAGGCGGTACAGTGAAACCCATTCAATAGAATACAGATATAAAGCACCATACATTTAATACTGATGTTGCAAATAGAAAAAATACTGTTTAACCATTAATGTTACTACAAATTTAGCTTAGAAAATAGTGCATAAAATAAGCTTACGTAAAAAAAACTAAACAAAAACAGAGAGCTCTCTTTCAGACAGAAAGCAAACAGAGTAATGATGACAAAAATACTTTAATTACATTCATGATAGAGTCTAATCATTTGCAGTTTAGGTCTATTTAATTTTAAAATGATAATTGTCCAAAATAATGTTAAATGGTTATAAGTATCCACAGAGATTGAAAATTCATTTAATAGAGTATAATTTAATAGGTATCAGTATTGGTATCAACATCAGGCTTTCATATTACTTGGTAAAATTTAAATTTTAGGTGCAATTAAACACAAAAATTTGGATCGTTTATTATTTAAAATATATAAATCACATCATAACCTTCAACTTAAATGATAATCTGTATACTTATAATACATGCTCTTCACTGTCATGTCGCATTACAGAACTATTTCTATAAAGTGAATGGATGGCAGTCAACAACAGAAAATGACTGTGCATTGAAAGCCTAAATGAATCCGATCCCAACACCTTTCACCTGCCTACATACCTGCTGTTCTTTCATTATAATCACAGCTTGACCTACTGATAAAACACCTTAACAATAGAGAAAAGAGAGAGAGGGAGAGTACGTGTGGAGGTGGCAACCTACAGTTAACCAGGAGTCCAAGTAAACAAAAAAAGAGAAACTGAGAAACTCATTTTTCTTCCCCCCAGCCACTGCAGCGTAACATTATTATATATTTCATTAGTTCTCATGCACTGGCCCACTTCATAAGTGCCCTAATAATATAATTTAATAATTACGCAATTCATTACCTAAAAAATGACGGGCCAAAACAGATACGGTTTGCTCCTTCCTTACACAGACTAATCCTGATTCCACAAAAACTTAATTACAGAAGGCCCTGTGCTAATTAAGCTTAAACACAGTGTTGGTCTCTCAGGGTGATTTCTCACATTATTAAATGAGTAATATTCTTTCATAATCAGCCATGACATGGGCTAGGGTGTGTAAACTTACACTGTGCTAATTATGTCGGGATATTTAGAAAGGATTTTGGTGTTTGTGACCTTCCCTTGTTTTGCAGAGATGGTGAACGATTATAGATGCATTCTATTATAATTAATTAAATCATGTGGATAAACAGGTGAGATTGAAAATAAGAGCAGTTGAATTAATCTCAGTGCATTTTAAGTTATTAAAAAAATTAAGATCATTGTCAGTTAGGCCTTTTATATGCTATGTAACGTTCTTCTAAAAGGTAACTCAGCTACCAAATAAATATCATGGTTCAAAGCTGTAACTTCATGTATAAGAAACCTTATTGGCTATTTTACAATAGTCAAGAACCATTATTATGGGTCCCATCAGAATGAGAGTTCAGTAATATTGCTTTCTCCAGTGAAAAATCATACGACACTCAGATCAAGCACCATTAACAAAAGAAAACAAAACAAATACGATGTTGAATATAGATGTGAGAGAACAACTGGACTTTTTCACCGGAAGAAGCTTTATTATGGATTATGGAGTTGTGTTTATAGGCCTTTAAAGTTAAAATTCCTGTGATGTATTCATTTATTACAATCACACAACCTTTCACTTCACAAGACATAAATACATTTAATGGAATTGTGTCTTTTACTTGTGGTTTATTGTAACGTTTTTATGAGTTGTTTGAAGTCTCATTCTTACGGCACCAATTCACTGCTGAGGATCCATTGATAGACAAGTGATGCAATGGTGCATTTCTTCAAATCTGTTCAGATGAAGAAACTAACTCATCAACATCTTGGGTGGCCTGAGGGTGAATCACTTTTCAGCAATTCTTCCTTTTTGGGCAAACTGTTTCATTTGTTTAATTTATGAAGTTCTCATTAATCGAATAATTAGTGCAACCCAACAAATGCCTTGTGTGTGTGTGTTTGTTATACAATGTGATGCAGAAATAGAAAGCCGTGTAGTTTGATATTTGAGAGGGAAACTGTAGTTGATCTCTCTGTCTGGATGACAGAGTGCTCTGTGGTCTCTGGAGTGACGGCTAACGCTGTGACACACTGACCTACTGATACACTAACACCAGCCATTTTATTCTGTCCCTTTAGAGATTACTCACTGTCTTTGTCAAGATCAGGAACCAGACATTGTGAAGATACATCTGTGTCTTTCTGACCCAATTAAATTCATGGTTTAAATGGCAAATTTGTGGCTATTAAGCATATGTGTATTTACTATGTGGATATACAGTGGGACTTTGGAGGTGTGGGCTTCTAAAATCTGGTAGCCATTCTGGTGACCTAAGCCAGATAGTTATTTTGTGACTGGAATGAAACTTTGGTTTGATATGAAAGGTTATGATAGATTATCGTGAGATAAAGTTTAAGATAATATAAAATTGAATTGTGAGATATAAATGTACAATTGTTACGTTAAGCCACAATTGTGAGAGATAAGGTCACATTGTGATACTGTATATAGTTACATTGCAAAAGTCCCAGTAATGAAATACAAATTCACAATTGTGAGATATAAAATCACGCCACGTTGAAATATAAAGTCGCATTTCCTAGAAACAAAGAATATACTGAAAAAATGGTAAGATATAACATTGCAAGATAAATAGTCAACAATTCCAAGAAATAAAGTTGACGTTGCAATATGTACTCGCATTTGGATATACAAAGTTGCAATTACGATGAATGAAATCGCAAGAATTAATGACAAAATTGTGAGATATAAAATCTAATTTCAAGATATACATTCGCAGTAATGAAAACCAAATTCACCTTGTGAGAATGTCAGCTTGTAACATAAAATTTTAATTCCTTAATACAAAGTTGCAAAAATTTAGCAAAAGTCACCTTGTGAAATAAAAAAACAACAAACTGAGAGATATAAAGTCCCATTTGTGAGATATATAGTCACTCTGAGATAGAATGGGGAGGCGGATACAAGGAATTGAATGAATTGACAATGAGACTGATTTTTTTTTCTTTTTAGAATCTAATTTAACCCCTGATGATATGTCATTAATTGATCTAACTCTAATGTTGTTTGAAAGTAAACATACTAAATAAACTCCTGCTGACCGTATGACTGATTTGATAATGACTGGGAATGTCATTAAAGTTTAGAGAATGATAATGAGGTACTGCAGCATCTAATGGTCCCCATTCTCTCAGCATCCTATAAAACAGCAGCCAATTCAATTAAAGCTATGAATGTGGCACTCATCAGTCCATCCAGCTGGCAAACACCCTTAATGACCTTGAAGAATCTCAGCTAACCTACACTGAACCAGAGAGACGATTCAATCACTTATGTTACATTGTTTTAAGACCCAAATGTCTGGTGAAAAATAACTAAATTCCCATACTACATACAGTCTGCAGGACTGTTTATTATTCACAAAACCACAGAAATAAGCATTAATATTTAATATGAGCCTGTTTGCTCTGCAGGGCTGTCTGTAGTAGCTCTTTCCTCTCCTCTTAACACTTAATCCCCATTCATCTCTTCCTCATTAAACAGTGACTGTGATTTTCTGGTTCCCTCTTCACTTTTGACCTTTGACCTTTCACCTGTCCACTGAATTAATCACCTCCTCCAGATAAAACATATTTCCCTGACGTAAATCATAAGGTGCCTAAGGCAGTGTGTGCCCTAGATAACAATACAAGCATCCGTGCACACACATAGTAACACACCTTTGGGATTCATTTAGCCAAGATTAACACTTCATACACAGACACACTGTCTGTTTAATGGCTCTAAAGCTCAGCTAACTGGATAAAGACTAAACAAAGGTAACTGCAAACCTCATAGAGTCACTTGGCATTCGCTGCTTTTGTATTTGTGAGCATTGCAAACTGGGATTTGAATTGCTCACATTAATATCAACCATATGCCGTATATTTGCATTGCCTCTACGATCACGATCATGGGTTGCAAGAAACAATGTTTTGTTGTTCAGATTGAGGTTTTGTAAATCTAAGCTTCCATGTTAGATTTTTTTAAATCATGCCAAGCAGAGTTGGAACTTCCAGCTTGCGGAGCCATTTTCAGGTTTCCTGGCCCAAAATGGATTTTAATAAGCTGCTTTACTGAATGTTGGCGCTGCATGTAGAATCCTGAAATAGGATAACAAAGGTACAAATTATACAATCACAAGTACTGTAGAGAAACATGTCTCCACTCTATTTTGTTTGTATGGCCAACATAAACAGTTGAAATCATTCAATCGCTTCCATTAAATTCCATCTTATTCCATTAAATCATGGAAATTAACCCTCCAAAACTTGGCACATTTTCAGTCATAATCATATTCCATTTTCTGAAGAAAATGTGAGTGGGTGTTGGTTGCTTAGGCATTCTGAGTGGTTGTTAGGGTGTTTTGAGTGGTTGCTAGGTGATCCATCCATAAATTAGACTATGAGATCTTTTTTTCACATTTCATCAATAACCAGGTGAAGAGTTTCTATTTTTATAAAAGTAAAAGTAAGCTGCCCTTCTGCTTTATTGCAGTGAAAACACTGGAAAGCTAATTATTTTCATTCAGCACAAGCAGTTAGTTAGGCGCTGGTAATACTTAAGGGTCGTTTACATCATTTTCAACCAAAAACATACTTTTTGTGTGTCTTTGGCCTTTCATTTACATGCTAACAGCTTTTTGGGGGCCTGAAAATGCTAATTTTCGAAAGTTGTGAAAATTATACCTTTATTGTCTCTGTGTGAACTGCAAAAGTGTGAATTTGTGAAAACTGTGATGTGTATTACGTGTTCAGACTATAGATTTGTGAACAGGCGCATAGAGGGACATCGCCAACTACTGGCCTGGCATGAGTAATAGCGTTTTTAGTGTTTTTTTGTGAATCTGTGTGAACGAGGATCATTTTGACATTGTTGTCATTTGTACAAAAATGCCAATTTGTTTCAAAAATGCCAATGAAAAACCTATTTTCCCCCCTTTATTTAGTACGCTGCTGTTGTGTAATCATCCCTTAGAGATTAGCACCCTTGGCAAGTTCCTTGTAAAGACATGCTTTTGCCTTTTAATAAAGCTGATGTGTGTGGTTAGCTCAAATGGACAAATGGTCTTGTCAGCAAACATTCACTTGCAGTTAAAAGGATTTGACAAAAACATGAGCAAACTGAATTCGTTATACAATATGTCTTCTCCAGGCAGTCATACACCGTATTGTTTTAGCAAAATTACCGAAAAACATAAGAATTTCATCAGTCTCCATACAGGGTTTTAGAGATAATAGGAGAACTAATGAAATGTGTGTCCTAATATTTGGAGAAAGCTATCCGTTAACATTCATGCACAGTCCAAAGGACTGTCCTAAACTGTGAGGTTAAAGGCAGCAAATAGAGATCCCTAAAAATCATGTTATAAAAAAATTTGCAATGTAACTGTTAGAAATGTTGTATTTTCTCAAAATATATCAATGCAAAAAGATGCCAGATGGGGTATTTACAGAAATCACTCTTATTGAGCTTCTTTTTAAACTAAATTATAAAAAATTTAAATAAATTCAAAGCGTTAAAAGATATTCCACTTTCCCACAACAGTTTAAAATACTGTACTACAGCTTTAAAATGTGCATTCGTTTGTATTGAGCCTGCGATGTTTACATTTACATTTAGTCATTTAGCAGATGCTTTTATCCAGTGACTTCCAAATGAGGACCATTGAAACTATCAAACGAGCAAATGTTTTTTTTTATAACAATAACTAAAAAGAAAGCAAATAGCTATAATAGAAAAATAATAGAAGACGCTAGTGTTAGAGGGTTCATTTTTGTATGGTTTTAACTTTTTAATAAATAAAAAGAAAACAAGCAGAACTAATAGAATAGAGTGCTAGTGTTAGAGATAATTTTTTTTTTATAAATAATACGGTAATAAGAAAAGTAGATAGAATAGAAATTTAATAGAGAGTTGATATTGTTAAAGGATCAAGTGTGGAAGAAAGAGATTGTCTTTAGTGAATTTACAGGATAGGTAAAGGGGTGCAGAGCAAGGGGCTGTTTTGTAAGCAAACGTAATTGCCTTGAATTTTATACGAGCGGCTATTGGTAGCCTGCAGTGCAAACTGATGTGTGTGACATGCATTCCTTTCAGCTTTTTAAAAGACTACTCTTACAGGATGTTTACATCCTCTGTTGCTCAAAGTTCACTACAGTTCACATGCACTTACATTTTCCGCTCTTCTGCATTAGAAAAGAAGTGAATGGAGCATGAATACATACAGGATCCTTTTCTTTCAACCTAGCCAGATTTTAAACAAATCAGTTAAAATGGTAGCCTAATATGCTGTCTAGATTCTCGTTTTACAAACCTCTACTGGGATTTCCAGTATAATCAACAACAGCATTGCTTGAGGACTCGCAGCTAATGATATCCAATCTAAAACATTCCCCAGTATCATTACTGCAACAAATTCCCACTCATGCATTAACTGACTTCCAAAACACATTATTTTCCCATTTCTTTCATTCTTTGGGTGCAATTTAATGGTCGCCCAAGATCAATTAATCAAATATGTCCAAGAAATCTGCAGAATGCGTGGACAACGAGAGCCGTGCTCTGTGTAGCCTATAAAGCTTTTGCATGTGCTGCATAAGGAGCAGTATCAGGCGAGCACATGATCCTGTACGAGGAGGCGACTCGTTTTCCCCAGCGCTTCCTTCTCTCTGACACCTCCCCTGCGGCCAAGCCACGGCGCAGCTCTAGTAGTAACGACGCAAAGCTGAAGAGGAGAGGAGGGATGAGAGAGAAAGAAGCGCGGCCGTGCGGAACGAAGAACCCGCATCAGCCACAGCGTGTCTGCCGCAGCTGGAGTTATGACAACCGCCGCTAAGAGAGACTCTGTTTTATCGATAACGATAATTACACTATTTTGCTGAGTGTTATTGTGCTGATATCTTATTTTTAATTGTGCTGACACCTGAGTTTTTTTTTTTACCTTTAGACCATTGTTTCTAAAAGTGTGCACCATATTTTAGGTCAAATACTTGCATTTGGGCTGTTCCCAAGCAAATGCAATCAGTATCAACAAAATTGATCTTTGCAATTTAGATAAAACAGAAGCTGCATCTGAAGTGCCATTTAGATGTTTTTACACACTGTTTAATGCAGCTCCGTGGAACATGGAATACTTTAACCTGCAGTTACAAATGAATAAATAATGTTTTGATATTTTAAAGATAAAACATTGAAAACTGATGTTTGAAATTATTACAAAAATGAAAAGGTTCCATTAAATGTGAAATTAAAACCGCCAATAGGTGGCAGCGAGTCACTGTTAATAAGTGAGTCATTGCGATTGAACCGAATCATTTAAACGGTTGATTCATTCAGGAACGAAACACTTTAATGTTGCTCAGACAGGGCCGGCCCTGACCAATTTGCTGCCCTAGGAAAGATTTTATCTGGCGACCCATGCATCACAGCCCATTTCACCCTGTCATTGTGTTCATGATTTAGCATATATATATATATATATATATATATATATATATATATATATATATATATATATATATACACACACACACACACACACACACACACATTACAGTAGAACTGTTTCCAACACTCATAATAAATCATCATATTAGAATGATTTCTAAAGGATCACGTGATAGACCGGATGTCACATGTGACACTGAAGAATGGAGTAATGATGCTGAAAATTCAGCTTTGCATCACAGAAATAAATGATAATTTAAAGTATAATAAATTGAAAACAAATTATTTTAAATTGTAATAATATATCACAATATTACATTTTTTTCTGTATTTTTGATCAAATAAATGCAGGCTTGATGAGCAGAAGAAACTTCTTTCAAAAACATTAAAAATAGTAATGTTTCCAAACTTTTGGCCTGTACTGTATCCCCCCAAAACTGCACAACTGTAGAGTAAAACATTAATAAAAAAGTGATAATAAAAAATGCGTCTTAAAACTGACATGATTGTACAAAATCACAGTCTGGGGACTCAGAACTCAGAACAACTGCTAACATTAAGTTTAAGGTAAAAATAACTGCAATGAAATTATAGTATCTTACTCCTATGCAATAATTTTGTTCTTTCACTGAATCTCTTTACCTCTGTCTTTATCCTCTTCTCTTCTTTTTGGCACTGTATCTATCGCAGACTATGCTCATTTATAATGTGTCATGTAAATTCGGCCTTCTGTCACAATCAGGAAACTGTCACCGTGTCTAGAACTGGCGCGAGCTGCCAGGCCCGTTTCTACGAGCTGTGTGTTAACAAAAGCAGTGCTGTCTACATTGGATGCGGCGTCGGGCACGCTACCAAACAAATTACCAACAACTGATCGCGCGCGCTCTGTTTCTGACGCACTTCAAGCACTCGATGGGCGGGGGAAGATTGAAGATTGATTTTTTTTTTTTGCTTTATTTGGTAGCATTTCGAATTAATGGTTTTTAAATAGTAGCCTATTATTAAAAAAAATATGTAAAAAAAAAAAATTCACTCGTTCACTCATTCTGGCGCCCCTATGGATGAGTGGCGCCCTTAGCATTTGCCTATACCGTCTATGCCGCGGGCCGGCCGTGTGCTCAGAGACGCAAAACTGTGGCTGCAGCAGGTGCTGCACTTTTTTTCACTTCTTAAACTATCGTGAATTTACATTCTGCATTTAAATGAATAGGACCCACTGTAAATAATCCTAGGGGTGGCCGCAGGGGTGGCCTGGCCACCCCTTGGGGGCGCCCCTGCTAACGGAAGACAGTGGAATTCCGGTGACCGTCAGCTCGTTTCAACACTGAAGCGTGTTTGTGATTATCAGCTCGTGACCCGTGTAATTAATGCCCATCCGTCTGTCTGCAGCATACTACGATTAATCTATTTCTATATAGAGGTCATTCACGCGATGTAGGCTATGTGTGACTGCAGAAGAGCACTGCAGCTCTGGTAAATCTCTTACTTTGAGGAACTCAAACACCACTGAAGATACGGTTTGAGTCGAACTTCGTCTGCATGGGCGTTGTTATTCAACGCTGACATCAATAGATCGCGCTTAGTAGGATTTTTTTTTTAAATAGCCGATCTGAATTGTAAAACCATGTTACTATATAATTGAATGTGTTAAACGAAAGCATAAAAAAACATCCTAAAAACTGTTGAACAAGGAAATGAACCTGCAGCAGAGAGGATATTCAAGTTAGACCCCAATTCCAAAGATTAAAAACATAAAAAAATATACATAAAAACTTAAACTTAAATAAAATAGGCTACATAAAATAAAATCATTTTATGTTTATTCAAAAACAAAAATATCTTATAAATAATAAGATAATATCACTTCCAATTGTGAATTTGTTGAGCTTAATTTTACCCCCAAACCAGTTAAGTGCATAACCCAACCCACAGCTGGTTTTATTGTTCAACTAAATCAAGCAGTCACCTGTCAAGAAAAGGTCAGACTTTATGGATTCAGTTCAGAATAAATTACGAATGGATCCGAAGTGTGACAAACAGTAATGCTATTTATTAGGATGTCCAACCAACTAAGATTGAGGTCAGGGTGTATTTTTTCAGCATTTTGCAAATAATCTACAGGCATCTACAGAAAATTTAACTAAATAAAAAATTAAAGGTATGCATATATATATATATATACACACACACACACACACACACATTCAGTGCAGAATGCCTCTATATGTTACCGTGAAGTAAGAAGTCCGCAATATTAACACACAAAAACAGGACAAATAATGGCCTAATCGTAAAGTTCATGTTTGATACACACATGTTTACGGCCTCTAAATGATTATTATGATTGAATATGATTAATAGTTTATACTTTTATTTAGCAGGTCAAAGACCTTTTAGTAAAAATATAAAAATGTCCCCCTTCTGGTCTCGGTACACGTGTGTTTTTGCGGTAAAATCTTTATTGGTTTTCATAAGCTAAACATTAGAATTACTTTTATATTGTTATTAATATTTAAAGGTGAACTTTTACTGGACTAATGCAACTAGGTTTATTTGATTATCCATACATAATTAGAAGAATCATGTTTAAAGTGTGAGTGTCAGATATGATGCAATCGGCAGTTAAATATAGTCTGAAACATATTATTGGAAGATATAGAATGCAGATATTTATATGCATTTTATGTACTGTAAGTCTCCTAAAGATCCCATTGATTTAGATTACAAGCCTTCAGAATTTCATCTTACTTTTTTCATATAGATACCAGCAAACTGCACCAACTTGCATGTTTTCTGCAATAAAATTGAGGTGATTTTTTTTTCTTCTTCTCATGTGAGCTCCATATTGTATATCCTATATCCTATATTGTACATCAAATATGCTACTTAGGATAAACACATATACACACTTTTTAGATACATTTTGTGTAAAGGTTCATTATTTCTTATTATTTCAAATGTCATGCTTTACAGGGTTAATACAAAACCTGCTCTACACACATAGATGCAAACCAAGTCAGGAATAATAAGACTCCCTGAGGAACAATACCACGCTTGCAGTTAGTTTAGTCCTGGGAATAATCACACTCTGCGTGTTAAGTATGACATTACTACATGACCAGTAATTTAGCGCCATGACTGAGTCACACTTATTCACTTACTTACTGGACATTTTAATACAAAGCATATACCCCATCTGGTGTGTGCGTGTTATTTGCTCTATGATTTGCTGAGTCAAGCAGCTGGAGACACAGCAGCAAGGGGATCATTATGAAGCTCTCGCTGCGGACTCATGCCAAAGCCCACGGCATGCTGCACTGAGTTCAGAAACTACCAGAGGCACAACAACTCTCGCTCACCCATACATTAAAGTCTCAGGTGTCTAATGTGGTTAAAGCGCATTAGATCTGTGCAGGTTTCTGTTGTTAAACTGCTAATCTATAAATGTGCATTGATTTAATATAGCTAATTGATTCCATGCTTTGTTTAAAGGGATAGGTTA
Organism: Carassius carassius; assembly: GCF_963082965.1. NCBI lineage: Eukaryota > Metazoa > Chordata > Actinopteri > Cypriniformes > Cyprinidae > Carassius > Carassius carassius. The sequence goes on from NC_081769.1 coordinate 13,081,861, forward strand.
CCCCAAAATGAAAATGTTCTTATCATTAACTCACCCTTGTGTCGTTCCAAACCAGTATGAGTTTCTTTCTTATGCTGAACATAAAAGAAGATATTTTGAAGAATGCGACAGTTGTTGGTCTCCATTGACTTCCATATTTAGGAAAGAACTACTATGGATTTCACTGTCTGGCACTAACCTAAATGGCTTTTGACTAAAAGATTTTGGGTATCAGAGCGAGTTATTTCACAGAGGGATGAATGTGTTTTTCAGCCTGATTCGGTTGTTTTATAAAGTGCCTCTCCAGTGTGATTCCAGCCTCACAGTCTGACATCTGGGTCACAACTGAGGACTTGCAGAATTATTTAGCAGATATTTGGAGAAGGTACTGTATAAGCAAACATATTTATTTGATGCCAAAAAACTTTAGGAAAACAAACCGAGACATACCTTCGGGTGATTTTTGATACAGCAATAGCAAATCATGCAAAAAAAAACATTGGACAAGCTTTCAAAGTAAGTAAAAGTTATTGCTCTCTGTTCTAAGGGTAATTGCATGTCTGAAATGCTGCTGTGCCACTAAATGATTAAATCAATAAGCACAGAGGACAACATTTTTTATGATCACATGATTGTTGTTTTTGAACCTTGAGACTGTGATAATGGATGCTGAGAAAATGCATTTCCTTTCATGGCAGCTCATAAGCCCACACATTTCTGCACCACATCTGTTATTGCAACAAAAACAAGAAAACGTTTCTTGCATTATCGCAGTGCTAAGCTGCATTTGCTTGTTTGTTTTGAATCATTTACTACAGGGATCTCAGCAGGATGAGAGTGTGTCCAGTCTTTATGACATCCACTGGCTTCACATCACAAGGCTTCACTTTATGGATCAATACTGGGCTACAGACGTGGACAGAGACAGTAGAAAACACCCAGAATCTTATACCACACACACACACACACACTGATGCAGACGACTCTGTTCAGATTTTTCCTTATTATTACTAAAGTATATTTGCAAACTCAGTGCCTCTGTGATACAATCTAATCCTGTACAAAACTAGATTCATAGTCATAAAGTCATAAAAAAATACTCAAATACAAATAACCCAAATATTCTTAAATATCAAATGGTATTAGATAGACCTTTACTACTTATTAGGACAACATACCTACAATATATATATATATATATATGTGTGTGTGTGTGTGTGTGTGTGTGTGTGTGTGTGTGTGTGTGTGTGTGTGTGTGTGTGTGTGTGTGTGTGTGTATAAAAGCACCCAGAATCTTATACCATATATTAAATTATTAAATAACCATGAGTACACATCTTAATGTTTAAGCATAAAATGATATTCTGGGCAATTGTTTGCTTATAGTTTTATAGCAACAGTTTGGACAGGAGCCTTTTCTATTCTAACATGACAATGCCTCTGTGTATAAGGCAAGGTTCAAAAAGAAATGATTGATTCAATCAGTGTGGATGAACTTGACTGGTCTTCAGAAACCCAGCTAAATGCCTCTGGTGTGACTTTAGATGCAGACCTTAAGCCAAAAACTCTTCACCAAACACCAGTGACACTTCCAAAACTTTTGCAACAGAGATTTTTACAATTTTTGTAAAAAAAAAAAACACATTTTTTATATACATGAATTATGTTTCAATCTTCCTTGCCACAGTTTTTTAAGTGCATGTTTCTGTTCTAAAGAAGGGGGTGTCTCCTTTTGTCCATATGGTGTACACAAGAGTTTTTGTGTGTAAAAAGTGTCATTTCTGGTGGCAGATTCCCAAACTGTTTTGTCAGCCAAACCTCTTTGATGTAACAAATTGGCTTTAAGTAAACCCTGAGATTTTAAGTTTACACTGTAAACCCTAATAAGTTCACTGAACTCAAAAAAAGATTTTGTAACAGATTACACAAAAACATTTAAGTGATGTTTTTAAATGTTTTAAGTTTACATAAAATAAAAATTACATTTCCAGTTGCCTTAAATTATCTCAATTTTAACTTGATCCCACCCCACCTCACTCATCAAAATGTTAATCATATACAAATAACTTCCATTAACAGCATATTCATTTAGATCTTTATAGTTCAGTGCCAGTTAGCAACAGCACACTGGTATGTACTAACATACTTATCAAAATGCCTCAGAATACTTGCTTATAAATATTCAAACATCATGCAGTATATATAACCTTTAAGTTTTGCTTTCCATCCTCAACATAACCACAGGTTCTACTCTTCACCACAACGGAAACACTACAAAACCAACATAACAGAAACATATGTAAATCTTTACATAACACAACATTTAAGTACTAACTTATATCTCTGTATGTTAATCTTGTGTAAAAACACACAAAATAACACTTAATTTCTACATTTATTTTCCTTGTTGGCTGATTCAGAGCATGCTGGGAACTAGAAAACGCAATTAATTTTAAGTTCACCTTACTACAAGAGCATTTTGAGTTTACAGAACTTATTTCAATTAAGTCCAGTGAACTTGAATTCATTATTATTTGAGTGAAATTAGTTTTTAATTTTTAATTAATTTTTTCTGTTCAGTTTTACAGTGTATAATTCAATAATTTCAGTAATTTAACCATTTTCAGGGTTCTTTGACGTTTGTGACATACAGGTCAAGAAATAAGTTATGCTTTTTATTTAACATTTTTTAAACAATTTAATACAACTGTCTACTTCAAAACCACACACACACACACACACACACACACACACACACACACACACAGGGGTGTTTTTTGTGAAAAGTGGGGACATCCCATAGGTGTAATGGTTTTTATACTGTACAAACTGTATATTCTATGGCCCTACACCTAACCCTAACCCTCACAGGAAACTTTGTGCATTTTTACTTTCTCAAAAATAAAACTCATTCTGTATGATTTATAAGCGTTTTGAAAAATGGGGACATGGGTTATGTAACCCATGTCATAAGTCACCCTCTCCTTGTAATTCATGTGTCATACACATGTCATTATACGGAGTTGTGTCCTGATATGTCACAAAAACAGAGCACACACACACACACACACAGACAGAGAAATGTTTAATCAGACCTTTGTGGCAATAGGATTTCAAAATTTGGGTGGGAAATTAAGAAAGTTTGTTTGTTTTTGTATTACCAAATTCTGACACAAACAGGTTAATAATTTTTTATTTTTTTCATTTTTGTTATTAAAAATAAAAACAAAGAAGCACATTACAAACAATAGGACAAAGATATAATTGAAGTAAAGAGTGTTTACATTTTTGGGGGAAGGTATTTAGGTTCAAAATAGAGAAAAAAATCAAAAAGATAATTTGAATAATTACATTTAAAATAAAACACTGCACTGCCTTGGACTCTATATACTGAATATACACTGATCCTTTTTTAAAGCTGCACAATTTATTCAGTCAAAGGATATATGTAATATTCTCTTTTACTTTTGTTTTATTAAAAGACAGAATGCACAGGTTCAATATACCAATGCACATCCATTTTTGTCCCTACTGTTTTCATACTTAACTGACTGTGTTTAAGTGAGTACTCACCAGGAGAGGTTTTTGGAATTTTGTTGAACATTGATTTGTTGTCAGATTCTGTACAGTTCTGAGTGAAAATAATCAGAGAAGCCTCCCCTGCAGCATTTATTCAAACAAACACAAAAATAAAAATAGATGACACATCAGATGAGCCATCAGAGGGATAGACACACATTTATGTTTATGGAAACAGAATTTTAATCTCATAGTACTGAACCACATATTTAAATAAGTGGTTCAGCTGAATTGATTCTGGCACTTGATTATACACCTCAAAACAGAATATTACCGGTCCTGCACAGCACGTTGACCTCCATTTTAGTGTTGCGCTGTGTTATAAACACTATTTATCAAACCTTCCTCCCTTTTCCTCCCTCCTCTCTTCCGTTCCTCCCCCTGCCTCTCTCTCTCTCGCTCTCTTTCCTCCTCTCTGTGTGGATGTGAGGCAGGTGGCCCAGCAAGAGAAGTTTGACACAGTTTCTACGTCTGATGTTTAATGTACCGTAGTGCTGATGTTGAACGTGTGCGTGACTGTTCTGGGCCAAAGTCAGCTTGTTCTACACCTCTTCTCATGACACAATGCATCTGAAACTTAAACTATATCAAAATGCAGGTAAGTGTGTAGAACGGAGTTTGCCAGCCATAGCTTCATTCATAAGGCTCAAAGTACCTCTTCATCAACACCTAATAAGAAATTTAAATAAGAAATGTTATTTTTCAAGTATATTTTCATTCATCACTATCATTAATAATCAATTAATTTAATACAATTTTATTCATATGACACAACATAAAGTATTATAAATTAAATATTTTACAATATTACTACATATTACATTATTCTTTTTCCTGAACTGAAAAAAATAATTAAAGTTTAGGTCATATTTCTTTGACAACAAAATAGTTGCTTTTTTTTTTTATTCTGTCAGACCAATAGAATACAGAAACTGACACCACAAACCTTTTAAGCAAAGACACCAAATCAATGCTGTGAAAGTTCTGGTTTTAAAGTGTGTTTATTGAAGGCGGTAGTAAAATTCTAAGTGGAAAATAAACAATTCTATTAATGTCAAGCCTACATTTACCAACCAAACTCACCTGAGATGCCCTATAGTATTTTTGAAATGCCTCATTTCTTTCTGAATCAGATTACATTTGACTTGAAGGTGTATTTAAAGGGATAGTTCACCCCAAAATAAAATCTGTCAATATTTACTCACCGTCATAAGGGTGAGTAAATGATGACAGAATTTTAATTCTTTAGTGAACACCTTAAAATGCCACCGAACCAGCTAGGACTGATCATTTGGACTTATCTGTTAAGTGTGTGTCGGATTCAGGATGGTCCCAACCTGATTCCCTCTTCTCCCTCACACACATCCCCCTCACTTCTCCTGCATGTATCACCCCTCCCTCCACCCCTCTCTCCATCTCCCTCTCACTGCAATGAAATTCAGCATGTTTGCTATCTCTCCCTCTCACTTTCAATGTGCCACACGATACCACAAGTGCCACTCCAACAGTAGAATGTTTCGCCCTCCGTAATCGCCGTAAACAAGCTCTATCACTGTATTTCATCGCTCCATCATCTCAGCCTCCCACACACAGACACCATGCAGTAGCATAAATCAGGAGATGTGGGTTGGAATCCAAACACACACACACACACGCGCGCAAGTGAGTCCGCACACCCCAGTGAACGCACAATGTGACAGCTCAGACATTAAACTCAACATTTCCCTCCACCAGCCAAATTCGTTTCACACATCCCAAACGTGAAAATCGCCAGCTACACACCAGCAACCCCCTTCCTGGTGCTGTAATTACCCCTCGCACTTAATACACCCGCTCACGTGCACCCTGCCGGAAAGTAGAAGAAAAGAAGAGGGTCTTACTGAGGGTTCGAGAGCCGATACATCCCATGGTTTATTCACAAAGGCCCTGGGTACAAGCAAGGAAGCGCTAGCCTTTCACCATACATTCTCTCCTATCTCTCCTTTCTCTTTTCTGGCTGCTGATTCTCTCCACTCATGCTGTTCCCTCCCTCTCTCTCTCTCTCTCTCTCTCTCTCTCTCGCTCTCCCTCTCTCTCTTTCTCTATCTCTCCTGCTCCCTCTCTCTCTCTCTGTGCAGTCAGGGTGTCTTACCTCTTAGCCTACGAGTCAGTGTGTTAGAAATAAGCTCTTATCATAACACTGATTTAGTTATATTCACAAATTATAGGTATAATATACATCTTGTGCCTTTCATTAGGGTTGAAAATTGTGTAAATATTTTATTTAGGTGTATCTGTAGTAGATAATAGTTCATAATGTCACAGAGAACTGAAAATGCAAAGTTGATTATTGTGTGTATTTATGTGTGGGTCATACAGGATTTCATGTTTATAGCCACAACTGTGCGCCGCTGCGCGGATGAGATTCTCTCGCCCCGTATCACTAGAGGGCTCAAAAGAGCTCCCACAATGCAGTACAGATGTCTCTCTCTCTCTCTCTTTGTACTGACCACTGAAACCAGCTCACACAACCAGGCATTACTGTGATACTGGAAAAATATGCGATATTGCCACAGGATATTCCTGTGAGGCTCTCAGAACTTGATAGCGCTCTCTCTCTCTTTCTCTCTCTCTCTCTCCTGTCATTCTGTTCATTCTGGTCCCTCCCTCTGTCTTGGTGGCAAAAACACACAGGAGGAGTGGCTTTGTTATCTGGAGATCACCGCTGCGCACTTTATCTCTATCACTGCTTTTTCCTTTCCCTCTTTCCATCCTGACCTGCATATTCGTTTAATTACCATGAGGTGATGTCTTTCTCTATGCTTTCCCTCTTTCTCATGTATAATACATGCATGGGGCTGTTTCTCTATGTATTTGTCATAAACTCAGTGATGCAGAATGCAGAGAGAAATGGAGGGGTTGAGAATTTTTAAAAGAAAAAAAATGAGATTGGAAGTAGAAGAGAGTAAGAGAAAGGGGCAAAGGAGAGTTGAGGGAGGGAGCTGAGGCACAAGAGGAAATTTGGGCAAAGAGAGAGAAAGAGAGAGAGACGAAGGGAGGGGGATGGTTAATTCTGTATGTACACAAAAAGACGGCTAGACGCAGCAGTCCAGCTCTTATCTACCCAATCCTAGAGAGTCTTACTGTGCCCTGGCTATTTATAGATTATCATCTCTTCTACTATGTGTGTGTGTGTGTGTGTGTTCTCTAATTTGATGATGTGGTGTTGCTTTGTAAATTGGCCTGTTCTATTGTATGAGCCAATGAATTTGTCCTGATCAAATTAATTAGAATTCTCTATTTGATCTGTGGACAATAATGGATGTTAATTGCTAGAGTGTGAAAGCAGGATCTATTCAACCTCTGTGTTTGTGTGTGCGTGCATATGAGTGTGAGTGAATGAGTCAGATGTTACCTACATTTTAAGGGCCAAATCTCTCCACAAGGATAAGAAAACAGATTTAAAAACATATTACATGAAATCTTGAATAAAAGAAAAAAGAAATAAAAGAAAATATAGGTCAGTAACATTTTAAAGTAAGGTTCAATTAATTTATTTCCCATGAACTAACAATTATTATTATTATTATTACAGATAGGAATAATTATTTACATGCTCATAGTTGTCACCCACCCTCTCTTAAAAAAGTATGCAAGTAAATCAGCTGCATAGAATTAAGGGAATTTGTTCAACAGACAATTCGTTTGAAATGAGGGAAGAAATTCAAAGGTGTTTGGATGGTGCAAAGGAGAAATTAAAAGCAGTACAAAGAGAACATCTACTCACTCCGGCTAATAAAACTCAGAATAATAAAAGGCATTTCTCTGTACAATTACAACATATACTTCTCAGGCTCCAACTCTTTGTAACATTATATGGAAATATTGGCATGTTTTACAATCAGACCCAGGTCTTTCAAAAATGTTTGAACACCCCGCATTAATGTCTTTTGAGAAATCAAGAAGTTTAAAGAGCGTTTTAGTTAAGGCTGATGATCGCACTAGTCCCTCTCCCATTCACAATCTCTACCATTTACAATCCCTCCAGGTAACTATAAATGTGGAAATTGTACACCAGGAGATTGAAATATTTTCCACATCCTAGAACAGGCAAAAAGTCTTTATAATATGTTATTGCTAGAAGTACTTTATATATTTTATTGCTAGTATGTGCTTTCAACTTTGTTGCAATAAGGCCCCTTTAATTCACTGTGCACAATGTATGGTCCATATAAAGAGATTTGTGTGGAAGAACATGATTGACTTGCACAAATCCTAGACCTGACACCCACTGAAAACCTTTGGAGTTAATTTTAACACTGATGGCAAGCCAAGCAACATCACTCAACAACAGTGACTGACCTCTCTGATGCTCTTTTGTCTAAATGAGAAAAAAACATTCCCAGAGGAACTGAAGCTGTTATAGGAGCGAAAGGGACAGATTAATTCTTTTCGCCACGCTTTGGAAATCAAATGTTCAACAGGACACAAGAGCATCATTGAGGTCAGACACTAAAGTTGGCTGTTCCAATTCATTCCGAAGGTCTTCAGTACAGGATCAGGTGTGGTTTTTTTTACAGGCCAGTCACGTTTTTCCAGATCAGACATAGTAACTCATTTTTTTTCATGGTCACGATTGCACAGTGTGATTACAATTTTGGAGCAGAAAAGGCCCACCTCAAACTTATGCAATAAAGTATAAAGTACATAGTTCTCTAAAATGTCATTTGATAAGATGTGTCTTCCTTAAAGTTACTGGAATTGCCAAACCCATTAAGTAGAAAAGGGTGTCCATCTCATTTTGACCATAGTTGATATGTTGATGTTGATTTGGGGTATCTTGGTGTGGACCTTTTTGGCAGTTGTGAATACAGCAATCACAACAGAACAACCGTACCAAGACCCAGCTAAAAAGGTGGTCTTTGTCTACTTCCAAATGAACTCTGGTATGGTTTGTTTAAGGTGTGAATATGACCCAACCTCGATCCAACACAATTTGCAGAAACAGACAGATTTGAGCTACTGTTCAAGACAGAGATGGCAAGCACATCCTATATTGTTTTCTTTATTTTACAATAGCACAACATTTTCTTGATATTGTGAGTGCACACAAATAAAAAATGGCATGTTTAATTTGTTTCCACTGATGTCCTGAAGCACGCTTCAGCTTCCACTCTCGGCACAAACTATTTGATATGCGCAAATAGCGCACATTTATATAGTTTAAATGTTTGTTAAACTGACATTGTGATCTTTTTATTTTATTTTTTTAATAACATTTTTTTTCGGCAAGTCATAGTAACAACATCATATGACATTGTCTAATATGAGGCTTATAAAAACAAAAACAAAAAAAGTTTTTGCTCATCCTGTTTTTCCCTGGTTGAGAACTTCAATGGATGACCTTAGCACACTTGTGGTTTTGTTTACTATTTCTGGTCCATTTGCAAAAAATGACAGTGTGAAAGGGAACAGCACCAAACAATATATATATATATATATATATATATATATATATATATATATATATATAAGTCTGTGCATGGAGTACCGCAGGGTTCAGTCCTAGGTATTATTCCATTTTTAATATAATACCTTTTCTCTTCTGAATATATAATCCAGGTACATTTTTTTTCCTTCAGCTGTTACAACAATGGCACACTTCTCGTTCCAGGCTGACAACTCCACAGAAGCTGCATGGATCGCAGACTGTCTGGTAGCCCATTTGGCCTAAATTATCAAAGAATATGTCCAACTCAATCTAGCAGAGACAGAGTTCTCTACTCTTATCAGTCAGTTTAGCAATGCAATGCAATTTCACCACTCAGCTAGACTTGTGTACAATAATGCACCCAGAACAACTGAACTTTACAGAGCACAGAGCACACTGACAAGGTAATTCAGATTTCCTTTGTTCAAAAACAGATCTGTCCATTTCTGTCTGAGCATGCTACACAGCACCTTGTTGTGGGTCTTGTGCATGTTACACCCCTCTTTGTCTTGCTTCACTGGCTGCTAGTTGTCTCTTATACCAAGACACTGAAGATCAGATATCTTTCACTATGTCTCACTTTCATCTCTAGTCTGTATTTCTCTGACTAACCTTGAAATTTGTATAGCAGCATGTCTCATTACTGGCTCTTTAGGATGAATCACTTATGTCTTCCAAGTCACTCCAGATAAAAGCTTCTGTCAATGAATAAATTGAAATGAAAATAGTAGAGCTGGTGTATGTGCAAAGTTTGTGTCCAAACCTATCCACCCCTTCCCCTACAAAATGACAAACCCCCCAAAAAACAATCACAAGATTCAATTTTGTTTTCATTGCTCAAGCTGGCATGAATCATAGTCCTCTCTTATCTGTGTGTGATTTTGTTTTTGTTTTTTTTTAGCGTCGCACACAGCCATTTTCTGTGCCAATTTCCAAATCTGGGCTCTGGCTGGGCCACTCAAGGACATTCACAGAGTTGTCCCGTAGCCACTCCTTTGTTATCTTTGGTGTGTTGCTTAGGGTCGTTGTCCTTTTGGAAGATGATCCTTCACCCTAGTCAAAGATCCAGAGCACTTTGGAGCAGGTTTTCATCAAGGATGTCCATGTGCATTGTTGCATTCATCATTCCCTCGATCTTGACTAGTCTCCCAGTTCCTTCCACCTTGCCTCACTGTAGGGATGGTATTGGCCAGGTGATGAGCGGTGCCAGGTTTTCTCCAGACATGACGCTTGCCATAAAAAGTTTCTCATGGTCTTAGAGTATATATATATATATATATATATATATATTTCAAACTAACTTCTTTCACGTTGTCATTATGGGGTATTGTTTGCAGAATTTTGAGGAAGATAATGAATTTAATCCATTTTGGTATGGAGCTATTATTATGACAAAATGATTTGAATTTGAATTGTGTAAATTTGAATTATTTGCAAATGTAATCTAACAAAATTGAATTTTAGGTGGTAGTTTAAATAGTTCTGAATTTGATTTTTTTAAACGAATATTGAACATTTGAAATTTAACAAACTGAAATGGTTTTATGGCTGAATTTTATAGACATGTATTTTCAAACAGCTAGTTTTTTTGTTCTGAATTCTTATACTGCAAATATTCATAAAAAAAATCAGATTCAAGTTTTCAAGATGAAGAAATTCGGAACTTCAAATTCAGTTTTCTAAAATTCAATGTCAAAAATTCAAACTCAAAAATTCAGATCTTACATAAAGTAGGTCACAGGTCATCCACAGGGAAGAGTAGATGATCTCAGAAAAGTCGAACAGAGCATTTTGGCCAATTGGGGACTACGGAAGTTTTCCATCGCGAACATGGTGGTGGTTCAAGAGGTTGCCACTCTCTGACCTCTGACTCTGATCATGAATCGCCCGGTGTTGTGTTCCCTTTCATGGGTCACTTCGATGCTGCGGTGACGTCACCGTATGGGAACACCTCTCGGTGTGATGAATGTCTGAAGCCCTATACCATCCCGCCAATCCTATTGGCCAAATAGCACTTGGCACCGCCCTACGCATGTGTACGCATTGTATACCTGAGTGCCGCACGCTATTTCGCTCAGATTTAATTTCCTTCAGGAAAGCGAATCATCTGTGCCCTAAGGAAACCATCTCGCGTTCTCAGCGTTTTTTTCTTAGAGCTGTGTTCAACTCCTCTTCGCGGACGCGATGAGTCAACGAAAGGTAAGAGCCGTATAATGGGTTTATCAAGGGGAGGCACTTATGAGAGGTTCGTTTAGCAGCCTCTCTACATGTTCTCTCCGTGATAGCCTGCGGCTACAGTTCTGCGCTCTGGAGTGTATTTTCTATAGGTCGCCTCGCGTCTTACCCCCACCGTTACGCTTCTGCGGTTGCCGAGGCGCCGCACGAGGTGGTGGTTTGGGGCAATGTGTGCGGCTTGGACTATGAATACAGTGATGCGCTGGAGTTTTTTCCACTTTGCTCGCTCTCCCCCACTCGAGTGTGTTAATCAGCAAATTTGCTTTTACAAACTATGTTTCCCCACCGCGGCTTCGGACTCAGAGTAGGCTCTGGCTGGCACATGCGGTTCTCTCCCTCCGAGCGGACAGGAGAAACGCGCCTCCCCTTCCTAAGTGAGCTGTTGAATGTGGTTACCCGCATGGTGGATAAACTATCCCCCCTGTGAGCCGCTACCCTTCTTCACGGACCTCCACCAAGAGGTTTCGAGGTCCTGGAAGCAGCCTTAATCAGCGCACGTCATGAACGCCGCGGGTTTCGCCACCATTGCTGACATGGCGGACTGCTGTTATACAGCGATGCCACTGGTGGACGAAATCTCTAGCCGAACGGATCGTGCCGAACTCGGCTGCGGCCTAAAGTCTCGTCAAAGGCGTGTCGAGTCGCTTCTAATCTCTGCAAATTTACTTCACTTTATGGCGGTTCTTAACGAGAAAGATATTACAACTGGAGGCTGTGAAAAAGCTGCGGGGGGCAACAGATTTGGCGCTAAGTACTACCAAACATACTGCCCGAGCAGTGAACCGTTCTATGATGGGGATGTTAACGGTCGAGCGCCACCTTGGCTAATCTCGCCGACATTACAAAAACCTGAGTTGGACGGCAAAAGCCTCTCATCCTCTATCCCCTTACAGCAGTTCCTATACTTCGGCTGTTCGTCAGGGACTGTGCCCTTCACTAGAGAATGCTGTTGGACTGCTAACGCACATCCAACCCTCTCACTGCAGTCCCCATGCCCTAACATTGACTGTCTCGCAGCAAAGGCACCTCGAGCATCATTGGATTGAGCTATCACTTGAGCGCCCCCTCAGACACTCTGCACAATCCAGCCTTCAGAGTTTGAAGGACGGCACAAGAGGCTGACAAAGATGGCCAGTTTATGACGGCTCACACAGCTGCCGCGTTCTCGCTAGCGGCGTGGCCCGGTGTTTATCTTGTTGGATTAAATCCTGCCGTGGATACGCTTCAGGATTATACACAACGAAACGCAGCGACTTTGATGCATGCGCTTCCCTTCCTGTTTGTCAGGGACTGTGCCCTCCATTAGAGAGCGCTGTTGGACCGCTAATGCACATCCAACCTTCTCACTGCAGTCCCCATGCTCTAACACTGACTGTCTCGCAGCAAAGGCACCTTGAGCATCATTGGAATGAGCTATCACATGAGCGCCCCCTCAGACACTCTGCACAACCCAGCCTTCAGAGTTTGAAGGACGGCACAAGAGGCTGACTAAGATGGCCTGTTTATGATGGCTCACACAGCCGCCGTAATCACGCTAGCGGCGTGACCAGATGTTCATTTTGTTGGATTTAATTCTGCCGTGTATATGCTTCAGGATTAGACACAACGAAACGAAGTGACTTTGACACATGCACTTTCCTTGCTTACGGACGCTGTGAGCTTTCCGTGCTCGGACGTTAAGGCATGTGGGAACGCTGCAGGCGGAGGCTTGGAAACCACTATGTTTTATGGGCCGCAGGGCAGCAATTGCCCGGCATTTGCACTATGGGTGTTATGCACAATTCGTCACGGATACACCATTAAGTTCAGAATGGCCCGCCTTTTTGCCGTGGAAATCTTCCCATGGTTGTTAACCAATTGTGGTGCTGCGGCAGGAGCATCTCTGCGGGGAATAGGGGCTATAAAAGTAGACCCCTCTCAGATGGAGTCAGGTTTTACAGCCGCTATTTTGGTAAAATAAATAAAAGTGACGATTTACGCCGTTTGAATCTTGCACTCAAGATGAGCAAAATCTAGATGTTAACGGTAAAGTCTATTCTGTCTCAGATTCAACCAAACAGTTGGTTTGTCACGATCGATCTGAAGGATGCATATTTTCATATTCAGATTATCAAGAGACACAGGAAGTTCCTCAGATTCGCTTTAGAGGGCAAAGCGTATCAATACTGTGTTCTTCTTTTGGCTTAGCCTTGGCTCATCGAGTATTTTCGAAACGCATAGATGTAGTTCTTGCCCCGTTGCGTCTCCAGGGTGTTCGTGTATTGAATTGCCTGGACGATTGGCTGGTGTTAGCACAATCGCAGACTCAAGCACACTCCCATCGGGATCTTGTGCTAATCATCTAAACAGCCTGGGCTTATGCACGAATTTCCTGAAGAGTGTTTTAATTCCCTCTCAGCGGATAACCTTCTGGGAATAGACTTGGACTCTCACGCGATGACAGCAAGACTATCTCTCCCACGCGCTCAGTCTCTCGCGTCATGCGTGCGTCACTTCAAAGTGGGTCGTACAGTGACGGTGAGTTTGTGCCTCAGACTTTTAGGTCTAATGGCAGCAGCATCCCCTGTAATCCATCTGGGCTTACTTCATATGCGCCCTTTTCAGTGGTGGACGACAAGCCGGAACATTTCACCCCGTTGTCTTCCACATCGGACGATTTCGGTGACACGGAGGTGTGTTATGTCAATAAGACTATGGATGTCAACCGAATTCCTTCTAGCTGTAGTTCGGCTGGGGATTTGTGCTTCCCGAGACTCTGTCACGACGGGCGCGTCTTTGACCGGTTGGGGAGCTGTTTGTCAAGGGGGCCCAGCTCACGGAGTATGGACGGCGACACAACGCAGTAGGCATATAAACAGGTTGGAATTACTGGCGGTTTTTCTAGCTCTCCAGTATTTCTCGAATCTGCTGATCGGCCGTCATGTACTACTCAGGTCAGACAACATAGCGGTTGCGTCGTATCTGAATCATCAAGAAGGATTACGCTCTCGCCCCCTGTGCAGGTTGGCGAGAAATATTCTTCTTTGGTCTCAGAACAGATTTCTGTCGATCCGAGCGGTTCATGTCCCCGGACGTTTGAACTTCGGAGCGGATTTGCTATCCAGACAGACTCTGGAGCAGGGGCCAAACGGTGAGCCTTTTATAGCAAATATTTGGAGAAGCAAGAGTTGACTTATTCACGTCGAGCATGACTATGCATTGCCCGCTGTGGTTCTCCCTATGCCCTCCATCGCCCCTAGGCTTGGATGCGTTAGCTCACAATTCGCCCAGAACCAGCTTGTATGTTTTCCCCTGATTTGTCTAATTCCAGCGGTGTTATCCAAGATACGGCTGGACAGAGTGGAGCAGCTGCTGCTGGTGGCTCCGTGGTGGCCCACACAGCCGTGGTTTGCGGACCTGGTCAGTCTGTTAGCGGGCTCTCCATGGGAGATTCCCCTCAGACAGGACTTACTATCGCAAGCACAGGGAATGATTTGGCACCCAAGGCCAGATCTATGGAAGCAGTGGGCGTCTTTCTGTTGAAACCACTGAGATTATAATGAATTCTAGGGCAGCTTCTACGAGACGCTTATATGCTTTCAAATGGAAACTGTTTACGACCTGGTGTGGAATTTGTAATATGGATCCAGTTTACTGCCCAGTGGCTTCAGTACTGGAGTTCCTTCAAGACCGTTTCTCTGAATGGAGTAACACCAGCCACTCTGAAAGTTTACATGGCAGCCATTTCAGCTAAGGTAAACAATGAGTCCGCACACCAGAAAATGCTCCTTAGCAATTTTAATAATTGCTCACCACGTGTAAAGTTTCGGGCCCAAGCCCTTCATCAGACATGAAAACAAGTGGGGAGACACACCTCCATATATACAGCCATGCATGATCACATGATCACATACATCCATGATTAATCACATGTACCAATCAAGTTAAATTGCAATTACATCAGGAAAACAGATACAAATATATATATATATACATACCGATATTTGTAATACAAAAATATATTAAGTGGCTAAGAGACATTTTTTTTTAAAATATCTCTACCACTGTAGGCAGTCGTGATAGATGAGCAAGAATGTAGATACATAAGGGGTACCACAAAAGTGTGTTAGATATATCATATATCAAGTCAGCAAAACGATAACACAACATTTACAATATTAACACAATTACAGGACTTATTTACAGAAATGGCCTCAGGTCAAAGTCTTTATTCAACCCTTTTGGAGCTAAAGTGTCCAGGGTATAGATCCAGAGTGCTTCTGTTTTGAGTAGCAGACAATTAACATCTCCTCTGCGGGAGGGCTGTTTCACAAGTTCAATGTCGCAATATCTGAGAGAGGAAACGTTGTGAAAAATGCACCACTACTGGGCTTTTGATGTCATGATTACGAATATTTGATCTGTGTTCTGAGATTCTTGTTTTTAGTGGCCTGGTCGTTTTACCAACATAGGCCAAGCCGCATGGGCATTTAAGTAAATAGATAACATTCTTTGTGTTACAGGTGATCACACCTTTGATGTCATAGAGTTTTCCAGTGCGTGGGTGATTGAAGGTGGTAGTTTTATGTGTGAAGTTGCATTGAGGGCAGTTACCACATCTGTAATTCCCAAAGGGAATAGACTGCAAAAAATGTGGTGGAGTCAATGGTGGAAGATGCGCTCTCACCAACATGTTTTTGAGATTAGGTGCCCCCTTGTACACAATGCGGGGTGATGTGGTGAAGCACCTGAGGCCATTTCTGTAAATAAGTCCTGTAATTGTGTTAATATTGTAAATGTTGTGTTATCATTTTGCTGACTTGATATATGATATATGTAACACACTTTTGTTGTACCCCTTATGTATCTACATTCTTGCTCATCTATCACGACTGCCTACAGTGGTAGAGATATTTTTAAAAAACTTTCTAGGCTATGCTTTAAGCACTGCAGGCCTTCTCTTAGCCACTTAATATATTTTTGTATTACAAATGTTTATATATATATATATTTATTTATTTATTTTTTTAATCTGTTTTCCTGATGTAATTGCAATTTAACTTGATTGGTCATGTGATTAATCATGGATGTATGTGATCATGTGATCATGCATGGCTGTATATATGGAGGTGTGTCTCCCCACTTGTTTTCATGTCTGATGAAGGGCTTGGGCCCGAAACGTTACACGTGGTGAGCAATCATTAAAATTGCTAAGGAGCATTTTCTGGTGTGCGGACTCATTGTTTACCTTTGCAACTACTTGTCTGCCCAGCACCCAGTTTTATTGTTCTGGATGTGCGTGCTGTATTTTTGAAGCCATTTCAGCTAACCACGTATATATAGATGGTGCTTCAGTGGGCCGTCATCCGCTGGTCTCACGT
This sequence comes from Carassius carassius, assembly GCF_963082965.1. Classification (NCBI taxonomy): domain Eukaryota; kingdom Metazoa; phylum Chordata; class Actinopteri; order Cypriniformes; family Cyprinidae; genus Carassius; species Carassius carassius. The sequence goes on from NC_081769.1 coordinate 13,098,484, forward strand.
TTTATACAGGGTGCGCGACGGCTGAGGCCTTTCCGCCCTGTGCGAGTTCCTTCATGGGATTTATCCATTGTGTTGCAAGGTTTATCAGGGCATCTGTTTGAGCCCTTTGAAACTATACCGGATAAAATCCTGACTTTAAAGACAGTTCTTCTTGTGGCTTTATCCTCCCTCAAGAGAGTTGGGGATTTACAGGCTCTTCTGTTTCGCCCTCGTGCATGGATATTGCACCAGGCTCTGTGAAAGTATTGCTGCGACCGAGGCCTATTATGTCCCTAAGGTCGATTCGAACCCTTTTCACTTTCAACAAGTGGTCTTGGAGGCTTTACCCCCTGCAGAGGCGGGGTCAGGAGATCTGAGTCTTTGCCCTGTCAGAGCGCTGAAGACTTATGTTGATCGAACAGCTCCATGGCGTGAGTCCGACCAGCTTTGTCTGTTAGGACACAAAATAGAGGCCATGCTGTCACAAAGCAGCGCATGTCCCTTTGGCTGGTGGAGACTAAATCTTTAGCCTATGAGGCGCGCGGACTGGCTTTGCCCTTAGGAGTTAGAGCTCATTCCATGAGAGCAGTGGCTTCATCACAAGCTTTCTCAGTGGTTCTTCTATATATGATGTCTGTGCTGCGGCAGTATGTTCCTCACCGAGCACTTTTGTCAAGTTTTACAGTCTGGATGTGAGGATGGCTCCTGGCTCCCGGGTTCTGTCAGCTTGAGCAGATGCTTTCCTTGGATTCCAACTATCAGGTATGTCAGGCGTTATGTTATAGGGTTCCCATACGGTGACGTCACCGCAGCATCGGAGTGACCTATGAAAGGGAACATCTCGGTTACGTATGTAACCACGATTCCCTGAACAGGGAACGAGATGCTGCGGTCCCGGCCGTTCCGTACCTTGATAGCATTTCTTCAGTTCATGAAATCTGAGCGAAATCAGGTATACGATGCGTACGCATGCGGTTTTTTTTTTTTTTATAACCAGTTTTTACCAGCCTTCACAGCCCCATCAGTGTATTTATTATTATAAATGCAAATTTACTTCTGTCACATATTTTATCCTATTACTAAGATTTTAAAGTCATGCCACATTGAAACATGTGAGTTAATTTTTATATTTAAATGAACAGTCTTTTTAAAATGGACACATTTTTCTTAACAGTTAACAGTCAAATACAGAGCTTAACTGTTTAGACAATCTAAGAAAGAACTACTAATAATAAATATAATAATAATGAATATCATAAGCATACATTGCATACATTGTATCTGTATGTCTAACATTGTGTCTGTTCTTTGACCATAGGCACTGAAAAACAACCTCATCATGTCATGTTTAAGAATAGTGAATAGTGATCCTTTGTGTAAATAATGTTTAACATTTGAAAATCTTATTCAAAATTGTTTTTCACATTTTACAACTATTACATACAATGCTACCCAAATGTTTCTTTGTCAGCCAAACTCTGTTCTGTCGCTTACCGAAATTAATATCCTCTGAGATTCATTAAAGTTAATATTCCAATAACTTAACAACACTCTTTAATGTTGACAGTTCTCTGATGTGTATTAATAGTAACATGGCATGCAGGTTAACAAATAACATGTTATCTTTAAGTATGTTTACGGTTTAAAATTATACTAAAAAAAAACGAAATTGTAGATCACATAAATATTACATTCATTAAATGTTACTATGACAAGTACAGAAGTAATTGCTTTATGAATTTAACTCAAATAGAAAAGACAAGCAAAATTAGGTGATTGTCTAAGATATTTATTGTCTCTCGATGAGAACAGCCTCCATGTATGTCCAGTTCATACAATGATCAGCTACTGTATCAGTGACTTCAGCTCTCTCATCCAGTCTGAAACAGACAGTGACTTTACATGAGGATCAATATATGTGGAAACATCACAAAAGCATATCAAAGCCATATTATAACATTGGTGATGATGAGACACATGATTTCTTATCCAAATGTAAAAATAATATTCTAGGAGTAGCTGCTGACCTATGTCCAAGAAGACTGCATCAGAACACTACTTTAAGGATTTTATGCATCGTTTTATATAAACAATTACAAATTAGATTGATTACAATATTGACATTTCACTGCAAGAAAATTGTTTTCAGTAGCCTATGTATGTGACTTATTTAGGTAATTGAAACACTGGCTACATACAAACTAAACTTTTTATAAATGACACAGGATAGCTAGCCTATAGCTATATTTATTAGGCGGCATATATTTTTTTTTCAAGCATTGTCCTGAATACATTGCAGTAATAGTCACCAGTAGCCTAACTTAATTAATCATACTATTCAAACTGCAATTAATGCCCCACAAATGAAATGTATAAAAAGCTAAACACATAAAAAAATATGATTAAGAAACTATATATCCCAAGGTTAGCAATAGGTTATTCGCTTATTGCTTTTCTGTGTGCCTGCAATCAATCAAGCAAATCAGCTTACAGACGATTCATATTACACAAACTGCATTGTTTTGACACGGTTACAATGCTTCAGTGCTTAACATAGACACTTCGTTACCTTTTCAAAATAATCCAAGTAAAAATAAAAGCGATTTGAGGAGCGTGCACTGATTAGGGAACTAATGAATTTTCAATTAAACTCCACCCACGGGAACAGTTTTTCACGGGAACCGAATATTACACAACACCGGACGCGAACGGTGCGACGCGACCCGTGAAATCCCCGACAGCACACAGATTCCCCATCCTATTTCTGACCTAGTCCCAGCTCTTTGCAACAGTCGCTTCAAGGACTGTGTTGCGTCGCGCCGCTCGCGTCCTGTCTGTGTAACTTAAAGAGTGGCAACCTCTTGAACCACCACCATGTTCGCGCTGGAAAACTTCCGTAGTCCCCAATTGGCCAAAATGCTCTGTTCGACTTTTCTGAGATCATCTACTCTTCCCTGTGGATGACCTGTGACCTACGTACTTTCTGTAAGATCTGAATTTTTGAGTTTGAATTTTTGACATTGAATTTTAGAAAACTGAATTTGAAGTTCCGAATTTCTTCATCTTGAAAACTTGAATCTGTTTTTTTTTAAATGAATATTTGCAGTATAAGAATTCAGAATAAAAAAACTAGCTGTTTGAAAATACATGTCTATAAAATTCAGCCATAAAACCATTTCAGTTTGTTAAATTTCAAATGTTCAATATTCGTTTAAAAAAATAAAATTCAGAACTATTTAAACTACCACCTAAAATTCAATTTTGTTAGATTACACTTGCAAATAATTAAAATTTACACAATTCAAATTCAAATCATTTTGTTATAATAATAGCTCCATATTTTGGAATAAGGCAGTAACATCAAAATGTGGAAAATGTGAAGCTCTGTATACTTTTCAGATGCACTTTATATACATCGATGAATTGATCACAGCAAGATCTATAACAAGCATTTGCAAAATAGTGCAGATTTTCAGTTCATCCAAACTTTAATAATCCCACTGATATTCATTATTCAGTCATAACTGAAAAATCGAGCCAGGATGATACTTTCAAATGCAGCATTCACTGTGTTCAATTCACGACATTCAGAAGCTTGAGATCAAGAACAAACTGCATGGTTGAGTATTCCCAGCTCTTGCATACGACAAGCTATTGTATAACAAACAGAATGTCCTTTAATTAGGCCAGGATAGGGAATACGCACAGGGGGTGGTCATTACCTCAGTGTTGCTGCCCTGTGAATGATCTTTCTGTGAACTTTGTTGTACTTGGGTTTTCAAATAAATGTGTTGAGATAATTAGGTCCACCTGTCGACTCACATGTTCACACACCTTAGCAGGTAATAATATAGCACTCTGAACCCTATAACCACAATTTTCTTTCTCGTGCACATGTGCACATCACACACAAAGGCAATTGGAAAGGGGCATCTGGAATCGATATGCGTTTGTTATTTTGTTGCCTTTTTGAGGCTCTCTCCGACAGTGCTCATTCAATTCTACTTTATTTGAGCAAAGGAGGAGGCCGGATTGATACACACTCTAGGGCACTGATTTATATCAGCGGTGGGCTCACTGATCCTCACACACAAGCACACAGCAGTGGATTACATACCCTCCTAAAGCACGAGCTGTGTGCTGGATTTAGACAGCTGTGATTGGCATGATGTATATGTCGTTTATCAAACTCATGCACATGTAAACATATATGCACACAAAGCAAATTTGCACACACTGATAGATCTGGATCCAAGACTGACACATGCACCCTACAGATAAAGTTTGACTCATTATTTGATCCAATCGTGAGGACATATACATCAAATCTCTTTTAAATTGGTGTCTCTGTGTTACTAACTTGAAATGCTCAAGGAGCTCCCATGCCTCCTCTATAATTTAGATGTTCCCTCTCTTGAAGTTAACCTACATTCCCTTCCTTCATGTCTAGACTCCTGTCTATCTGTTCATCATCCTCTCTCCCATGTATCTGTCCGAACTGCTCTATGTATAGGGCTATGTCTACTGTCCATTTGCTAAACATTGTTGTCCATCAAACATGATCTGTGGTGTAGCTGTTTTATAAACACCAACTATGCCCAGGGCAAAATCACTTTGCATCTTTCTTTTCTGTTTCTTCTTATGCCATGATAAAGAAACTGAACTTTAAGCAGAGACTGTGTGCTGGCATCTGGAGGACAGTGACGGTAATGCAACTATGTTTGATTTAAAAGCAGCAATGGGTCAACTTATTAATACTGTAGACAGATATCCATATCTTTTATCTGTTAGCTGAATCTTAAATACCATGTGACTGATGAGAATGGAACTGAAGGCACATGAAGGCCTGATGCTGATGACAAGAACACACAGTCTCAAGCTAAAATAAGATTGATTTTATTATAAATTATATTGTAATGAAATATTTAAAATATTAAATATGTGTTGCATACAACAAGCAAAAAAACAAAACAGAAAAAAGTATTCAGAAAATATAATGTGTGTGAGAACCTGTATACATTGCATTATATGAAATTGTACAGTTTTTTTCGATTGCTAAATGACAGTGAGCACAACTGGAGCTATATGTGCAAAACTCTAACTACAGTCTGCACTACCAACAGTCACCTGAGCTAAACAGTTCACATCACCTGCAAAACTCATTCCAAGCAACACAACTCTTAACACATGGCTCAAAACAGGCTCAGTGCAGCCAAACACTACACACAACCCTCGCTGAGATAACACACACTGTCACTCCGAACACACTGAGAGGAAAAACACTAGCATCAAACACCAATACAGAAAATACTCACTTTTCATGTTTACAGTTTGAACAATTTCAATGACTTCATATGAAGTAACATTTTCTTCAAAGAAAAGAGGGACATTCTAGATTTACACATGATTTACATTTTTAGAACATAACAATTAAGGTAAATGAAAATTAGAAGTTTGCTTCAATAGTCTGTAGTAATTTACGGAATTACAGTAATGAGAAAAAAAAGTAGAAACTAAAAGTACATACTGTAATTCGAACAAATAATTTTCAGGGCTAATTCTGAAATTGCAATCAGCAGTGTTTGAAAGGCACAAGGCTAAAATCTATTTCTATTCTGAATGTGTGGTTCACAGTTTTGACAGCAGTGTGTTAGCATTTGAACAAAGTGCTGTAAATCCACAGTGTTGTGCAGGTTGTGGTTAAAGTCGTGGGATAAGTGTGTACAGTTTTGAAAACTGTGTTCAAGCAATGAAAAACGAACTAGAGTTTGGTCCACATGAACTGCTGCTGTGCAGACTGTAGTTACAGTTTTGCACATGTGACTCCAGTTGTGCTCACTGTAGTTTAGCAATCGAAAAAAACTATTATTGATCACGTTCTATGAAAAGGTAACTTACCATGAATGTGGCATATTATTTTACCACCTGTATTATCACGGTAGATTTTAAGTAGACGATACGTCACTTAATGGAACTTAAGTGCTACAAATAATAAAATATACAGATGACATCTGTAATACATGAGACATTTCCACTGTAAATTTAACAGTGAATATCTGGCAGCAACCGTTGCCTTTTTACCACTTGTAAATTAGAAAAGTAATTGCATGCTTCTCCCCAATAAGCTGCAGAATTTGATATATCTTTTATAAGGCAAAAATAAAGGAACAGGTTTAATACTGATGATTAGGGGAACTGTGAACTATAGCAACAGTGAAGCTTGCCATGCACAACTAAAGTGTGTATTTAGTTTACTGTAAACTGTGGATAATCAAAGCAAGTTTCCATTTACTTTCCATGAGAGGTTATACATGATGATTATGCACATTTCTGTAACAGAACACAAAAGCGTTGTTTTTCTGAATGCACAGTCTCTGTTCCTAAAAGAAAAGGCAGCTGAAAGAGGAGAAAGAGTAATTTGACTCTTCTGTTTCCAGTAAATTAGGCTGAGTACGTCACTGAAAATGCATGCTACAGTTTTGCAGTGAAGTACTTTAAGCATACACTATGACTCATAGCGAGGTAGGGGAGAGGGATTGTTCCATGCTAAGTCTTGGCTGAGCTCCAGGCTCAACTTTGATGCCAGAGGGTATCCTTCTGTGCAAACTCACCTTCACACTGAGAGATCCAAGGGCTTGCAGAAAGCATTCAGCACATTTACCTCTCCCAACCTCACAATCGACAGACATGACACATGTTGTCTTTGTTTTGTTTTTGTAAATCTCAGTCTTTTCTAAAATGTCTTAAACTGGTGCACCTCCATAAGCAAACGAACCGGATGTTGACTGGGATTTGGATTCATGTCAATACAAGCCTGTGTTTAAGAACTGCTTTTTCCATAGTAACAAAATCCTGTTGTTGTTTTGGAGCACTGATTTTGAATGACGGCCATATGTTCCCCTGATAGTTCCTTCAGCGTCTGTGCTAAAGGGAGCCTGCGATGGGGAGTCGTGCAGTCTGAATGAACAGCAGATATTTTCCAGGCCACTGTGTGAAAAAAGAAAAACATAATGCACCTGAATCATTAATAGGCCTCTGGAGGATAAAGAGTGTTAGAAAGAAAGAGACTGAAAGAGAGAGAAGGAAAGAAGGTGGTTAAAATGAACAGGATGGGTGGAACTACCTTCTTGCAGGATGTTTAAAGAACAGCCACATCCTTACATAAGCGTTATTATTATGCACCTTGAACATACTAAGCAAATTTCTCTGGTTAAATGATCTATATTGCTGTTCACCAGCATACATATGATGCGTTTGGGATAGGATGAGTCCATGATCATGTCCATGAGTTCCACACTTAAGTCAGACATTGCCTGCAAAGGATTCTCAACAGAATATTAAAAATGAACTTAATTTGATTTATGATTATATTTATTTGTCCAATTACATTTGAGACCCTGAAAATGGGGGGACTGTTTATAAAAATGGTTGTAATTCCTTAACTTTTGATGCCATGTTATTGTTCAACCCCAAATTATGTCAGTGTCCAAATATATATATGGGCCTAACTGTAATGTATTTTAAGTTTAATGAACTTTAAATACATTAAAAACATAAATTTGTGTTTTTGTCCCACTTATTGTAAGTACATCTGTATATGTTATTTTTATAATTGCTAATATATTTGTAATTACACCTTTGTAATGATTAAGTTTCAAATGACTGTATTAAATATAATTACCTTAAATCTAATACTGATAACACACTATAGTTTAAATTATAATCAAGCTCTTTACATGTGCTTAAGTACTTTAGTCAACACATCAAGCATGATTAAATATTATTAAAACTGAATTTGAAATGTACTTTAAAGTAAAGTAATTTGGAACATCAGGAAACATGGTGTTAGCTTTCACTGTTATGCTGATGATACTCAGCTCTATATTTCTTTCGCGGCCCGGTGAAACACACCAATTTGAAAAACGAATGGAATGCATAGTCGATATAAAAAACTGGATGACGAGTAATTTCTTAATGCTAAATTCTGAAAAAAACAGAGGTGTTAATTATATGACCTAAAAACTCTGCTTGTAATAACCTAGAACACTGTCTAAGACTTGATGGTTGTTCTGTCAATTCTTCGTAATCTGTTAGGAACCTAGGTGTGCTATTTGATCGCAATCTTTCCTTAGAAAGCCACATTTCTAGCATTTGTAAAACTGCATTTTTCCATTTCAAAAATATATCTAAATTACGGCCTATGCTCTCAATGTCAAATGCAGAAATGTTAATCCATGCATTTATGACCTCAAGGTTAGATTATTGTAATGCTTTATTGGGTGGTTGTTCTGCACGCTTAGTAAACAAACTACAGCTAGTCCAAAATGCAGCAGCAAGAGTTCTTACTAGAACCAGGAAGTATGACCATATTAGCCCGGTCCTGTCAACACTGCACTGGCTCCCTATCAAACATTGTATAGATTTTAAAATATTGCTTATTACTTATAAAGCCCTGAATGGTTTAGCATCTCAGTATTTGAATGAGCTCTTCTTACATTATAATCCTCTACGTCCGCTACATTCTCAAAACTCAGGCAATTTGATAATACCTAGAATATCAAAATCAACTGTGGGCGGCAGATCCTTTTCCTATTTGGCGCCTAAACTCTGGAGTAATCTACCTAACATTGTTCGGGAGGCAGACACACTCTTGCAGTTTAAATCTAGATTAAAGACCCATCTCTTTAACCTGGCATACACATAACATACTAATATGCTTTTAATATCCAAATCCATTAAAGGATTTTTAGGCTGCATTAATTAGGTAAACCGGAAACACTTCCCATAACACCCTATGTACTTGCTACATCATTAGAAGAATGGCATCTACGCTAATATTTGTCTGTTTCTCTCTTGTTCCGAGGTCACCGTGGCCACCAGATCCAGTCTGTATCCAGATCAGAGGGTCACTGCAGTCACCCGGATCCAGTACGTATCCAGACCAGATGGTGGATCAGCACCTAGAAAGGACCTCTACATCCCTTAAAGACAGCGGAGACCAGGACAACTAGAGCCCCAGATACAGAACCCCTGTAAAGACCTTGTCTCAGAGGACCACCAGGACAAGACCACAGGAAACAGATGATTCTTCTGCACAATCTGACTTTGCTGCAGCCTGGAATTGAACTACTGGTTTCGTCTGGTCAGAGGAGAACTGGCCCCCCAACTGAGCCTGGTTTCTCCCAAGGTTTTTTTCTCCATTCTGTCACCGATGGAGTTTCGGTTCCTTGCCGCTGTCGCCTCTGGCTTGCTTAGTTGGGGACACTTCATCTACAGCGATATCGTTGACTTGATTGCAAATAAATGCACAGACACTATTTAACTGAACAGAGATGACATCACTGAATTCAATGATGAACTGCCTTTAACTATCATTTTGCATTATTGACACACTGTTTTACTAATGAATGTTGTTCAGTTGCTTTGACGCAATGTATTTTGTTTAAAGCGCTATATAAATAAAGGTGACTTGACTTGACAAAGTGTACTTAAGTATGTTAAGAATCACTGGTCAAACTTTATATTAGGTGTCCTTAACTACTATGTACTTACATTTAATTTAATGATTTGCTACAGTACTTTTAAAAACACCTGCATGTAAATAGATCTGTAATTCATTTCTGTAATTACATTTCTTATTACACTGTTGGCCCATTCCTTACACCTTAACCCACCCTTAAATGTATCAATACCACCAAACCTGTCTCTTACCTGTATCAACAAATACTGGACTTTTTTTTTTTTTTTGGATAAAAGTACATAGTAGTTAAGGCCACCTTATATAAAGTGGGACAGAATCACTCATGAAAATGGGCTTTTATGTTATATCTGCATGTACAGTTGGAATTTTAAAAAAGTACAGCATGTACTTTTAGGATTTAAAGTATACTGCAAGTGCACATTTAATATAATTAAGTACACATGGCTTCAGACAGCTGTGAATGTACAGTATAGTGCACATATTGTACAGACTACTATTCTGATTCTTTATGGTGCTTTTTGTACCTTTTGGAGCTCGACAGCTAATCCCCATTCATTTTCATTTCACTTTCAAGGAATAGAGCAGCCACATTTTGTGTGTGTGTGTGTGTGTGTGTGTGTGTGTGTGTGTGTGTGTGTGTGTGTGTGTGTGATGTATGGAAGAAAATCAGTCACATGGGTTTGGACTGTCATTTGGTTATATAAATAATGATTGAACATTAATGATATTATGTGGACTATCCCTTTAATGCCTTTCGGGTGTCCCTGTTTGCTTTGAATTAAACTGGAACCGGCTGTGGAAAGTACTGTGTGCAGCAAAATAGAGGTTGACCACGACTATTAAAACTAACTTGACTTTAGAAGTGTTGTTTTTGAGTGAGGCTCCAGGTTTTGTGTCAGTTTGATCGTCTCACTGAGCACTGCATGTTCTTGTCTCTTTCCTTCTGTGTCTTGCCAACCATTCCATGTGTCTGTATCTAATAAACCCTGACCTCCTTTATCTTTCCCACTTTCCCTCCCTCTCTTTGGCTCTCTTTCTCAATCAATTGCTCACCCACTCTGCCCTTACAAGGAAAGGCAGGCAGGGTTGATGTCATAGAATGAAGAATGTTTAAAGAATCCAAAGGGGGTGAAATGGAGGGAGAGAGAGAGAGAGAGAGAGAGAGAGGTGTTTGGTTAGTAATACGCATGACCTGTGTGAAAGACAAACGAGAGAGAACTTGTTTGGATGGAGGGATGGTGTCATTCCTTTAAGACATGTAGGGGGAGGTCCAAAAGCTGTGCATCTGAAAGAAACAGGAGTAGAGACTGCAGGAAAAAGTTATCTTCGAAATCACATACTTTTACAGGCCTACAGAGAGATACAAGAAGAGAAGGGTGAAGGAGACAGTCTAACAGGTAAGTCCAAGATATTTTCAGTACAACAACACTGCTGATCGTTTGACCTCTTTATTTAATCACTGTCTAATGGCTTTTTTGCCTTACAAGTGAAGTAACCATTGAACTGGATAAAAAAAAAAACTAACAAATAAAAGAAGCAAATTGTATATACGATTAAACTTAATTAAACTTTAATCAGTGTTATTCCAAGTAAATTGGAGAGTTTAAGGAATTTCCCATATTAAATATGTTTTATATGTATATTATATGTAACCAATAAAACACATATAATACTTTTATACAGCTGGTCCTATAATTTCTTTGAGAATATAGAAACGCACATTCCAGGTCTGACAACCAAAAAGTTCAATGTTCTGCAAATATATTTTAAAATATTTTACAAATTAAAATATTTTTAATTTTTAAAAACGTTTTTGATCATGGTTTTAAACATTATATCTATTTTTTATTATACATTGTATCTTTTATTTATTTATTTATTTATTTATTTTAATTTACTTTTTGTGAAATACTTTGCCAGTAGAATGTCCTTTCGTTATTTTGTTTCTATTAGGGATGCTATTTTATGACTTTTATAAATGAGAAGATACAGTACATGTAATATCTTCTCCAAAATTCATTTTTCACATCTGATCATTCAAAGTTGTTCACTAACTGTGTATTAAAGGAGATAAAAAATGATTTAAACGCATAAAACTTTAAAAGCTGAAGACAAAAATGTGCTGATCTCTTACCATCAGTTTAGTTCTCATTGGCCACCGGTTTTGTCCATCCTCCAGCGGTGAGGAGAAAGCGGAAGCGTGAACCGGAAGTGTGTCAAGAGTCGGTACATTAGGAAAAAGTTCATGTGGGCAGATAGGATTCGCTGATGATCATCCCCACCAGAGCTTCTTAGAATTAACAGAACAATGCCTAATGCCAACACCGCGCCATAAAGCGATTCAAATTCAGAAAAGATACACAATAAAGAGGGAAATTTATTCATTAAACTGTAGGGATTAAAAATAGACGCGGAGACTGCATTAGAGAAGCTGTACTGTTTTTTGGCACAACTGCACCTTTCCAGAGGAAAACGAACTGTAAGTGCCTTTGTTTCACCTTTTCTATAATATGTAGCTTAATTTATGGTTCGTCACAGATGACTGCAATCTGTATTTGCATCAAAACCGCAAACATTGCATGCATTCACAGTAGTTTAGCACTACACAGTTGTAGTAGTGACATATGATTGTGTGACATGATAAGTTACATTTTGTTTGTGTGGTTTTTGACTCGAAACGTATTTTAACTCTGATAATGTTTCATAGTCGCTTTGTAAATACTGTCATGACTGAGAAATGTTTTGTGTGAAATAACGTTAGCCATGATTGTGAAGTGAGGGGTGGGGCGCACGCATATGTCAACCAAATGCAATCTTATTCATAAATGCGTAGGCTACACCTAAAGATTCGTGGCGGGAGTTTGTCAAGTGTGACTATCTCCATAATTTGTGTTATTTTCAATGGGAGCTTTATCTGTCTTGTTCCTGGGTTTCCAGTCAGATATCCATATAAGGTGAAAAAAGCAGCTTGTTTTAGCTCGTGCTGTTCTAGCGGCTGATAAGAGAACATCAGGAACCGTTACACAAAGTTCTCCTCGTCTGGAGAACGAGGCGCTATTACACGTTAGGTTAGTTCAGTATTTGAGGCGAGATTGGTGTGATGAGTGAACGCAGGATTTGTCTGGGTGTCCCTAAAGTCCCTAAAGATGACAATGGGGTTTACTGGCCTTTGGGCGACGCCAGTGTGATTTAGGATTTTCCAGTTCAATAAGAATATGTGCTGAATGAGGCCCTCGGACTGGAATGAAAGATAGATCAGCGCAGATTATAATAACATGGTGCCTCCAATTTTATTTAGGCCTACTTATTTAGTTTTTTTTTTACTTTTGCTTTATAAATAAAAATTTTAATATTCAGTGCAACAACTTGTTTGTAATAATAAGAAGCCTAGAGCAGCCACTTGTGTTAATAATTTCATTGAAAAACAGATGGATTGAACTCTGATTGGATGAGCATTACAGGCACATCATTGAAAAGTTAGATTAAAGGAACAGTTCACTACCCTCCAAAAAAAACAAAACAAATGAAAACATTTCTTAACAAGCATGTATGTGGATTTGGATGAAGCAAAGCTAACAGAGATATAAATGTCAAAACAAGCAGCTTCCTGTTGGTCAATGTGAAGAATTTGTAAACCAGCTTGGGTCCATTGCGAATTCTGCAGGGGTGATATCTTTCGCCCTCATACGAATTTTTTTTTTTTTTTTTTTACTGATTGTGACTGGGCCTTGAGTGTAATTTTTTTTTTTTTTTTTACCATTTCATTTCTTTTATTTATTTATTTTTCATTATTTTTTTTGTACCAAGAAAGTTATTTCTTCTGGGGTTTTTTTAACAACACTGTATAAAATATTTTCATGTCAAGAATATATTTAATTTTCCACAGAAAACAAGCATGGTATTCTACCAACACACTTTATGACGTAATGATACACTTAATGACCCAGTTACACAACCCCCCCCACCCCCCCCCCCCCCACACACACACACACACATATGACGTCATAGTGCGATCCTTATATTCGAGCCAAACATACCTGAGACAGAGCGTGGGTGTGCCTTACACTTTTCACCACAGTCGCCCAAAATAATAGAACCCCGCTGCTTCTGGATTTGTCATTCTACCAAATTCCAACCGAGTGTCTTTGTACGTGTTTAAACTGGATTGAGGAAAGGAAATTAGTCGAATATTAGTCATTGTAGACGAGCATTGCCATAGGAATGATTGTTCATGTTCAGTATGTCATAGCTGACGTTATCTTTCGAAACAGACTGTAAGTTGTGATGCCGTACAGTGTGGCAAGTTAACAGCTTACTGTTTGTCATCTCTCTGTATAATGTGTAAAGAGCTGTTTTCTCCTCAAAACTATAACTAATCAGGACCAGTGTGTTATTCAAATTTAGCCGTGAACACTTATCTACATACTGTGTTAGTTGCAGCGACTTGATGGAGAAGAGATGAAATCATCCGTAGAGGAAGCCAGAAAACTGCAATGCAGAAAATTACTGTCAGTTCCCAGCCAGAGAGGAACGATGAGACATTTGTTTTGGTCTACTGTTGATGTGTTAGACTTCTTATTTACATTTATGCATTTAGCTGACTGTTTTATCCAAAGCAACTCATGAAAAGCTTTCTGGCCACCGGCATTCACAGTAGAACATTACTCACTGCAGTTTCAACATGTCTTGTTATTTAATTCTTATGTCTCCAGTGTGGTGAACAGAATGTTGAAGAATTTGCTTTTCTCATGCACTGATCCTCTAGTTCCCAAGTTTCCCTCTAAGGGTAACGTTTACAGGCCGCAGTATCCATCAAGGCTGCGTAAGGGGGCCTTGTGGAGCCAGATCAGCTGCATTGTCTCATTTAACCCAAAAAAGAGCCAGACTCCCTATATCACATAGTCATTCTGATCAAGTGATGAAATGCAGACATGCGTAAGGCCACTGGAATCTTCATATTGCAGCTGCTTCTCTTTCTGTGACACACACACACACACTGTGAGAAGGTGCTGGTTCGTTCAAATCTTATAGTGGGTAATAAAAATCACCTAGTGTTTTCCCTGGGTAGTGTTTTGACTGGTTTGAACTGCATTGCGTTAAAGTTAGACTGTTGTTTTGCATGTGATGGATGTCCTCTCACTAATGTATAGTCTTCTTCACATTATCAGAGAGTCTAGCAGTGCAGCCAAACCGTTACTGTACCCATGGAGACCAAACACAGCAGCCAAAACTGGCAGCTGGTGACCTCAACAAGCAGACAACATCCTGCGTTGCTCTTAGTTAGAGCTGTATCTGGGCTGATTTCCTGTGCATTCTCAATATATTCCCAGTGGTTTTGAAGGTGAGATAAAATAATATCATGAATATTAGGATGTGCTTTTTATTTGACCATTTAGTTTCTTCAAAGACATCCTTAAGGCCCATTCAGAATGAAAAACTTAACTATATAGATATAATTATTAATATACTATAATTAGCATCGTTTTTTATATAATTTTATAATTATTTCTTTAAAAATGTATAAATATAAATTTTGTGTGTTAACATTGTATTTTTAAATGGAATGAAAATTAAATGATATATTCTTTGTCAATTTAATGGACAACAGTGTGGAAAAATAATTTTTTGTGTATATTACAGTAGAAAGGTTTTGTGCTTTGACCGTCCTTCATTTGAACTAAAGGTAACCACTGGCCAGAATGAATCATTCCATTAACTCATGTTGGTTGTCAAGGAACGATGGATAGGTTGTTGTAGCAGCGCCAAAGATAACAGGAGATGTGGCTAACTTGTGGGTCTCCTGTTCTCTATGGTGCGCTTAGCTAAAGGGAACTCAGATTTAAGGATGTGGTCATCCTTTCCATTTTGCGGCAGATGACACTCACAAGAGTAAGTCATTGCTGTTTGCTTTGAGCACTGCTGTCACGTCTGCTCTGATGATCGCTTACTGGAAACGGCTCACTGGATCATATTTTTCAAGTTCATGGTAAGTACCCGCAAGCTTGTATTGATCTGGAGATGGAGGCCATGATGAGAATAAATAATCTTTTGGACCTCAGGGTTTATGGCTAGTTTTCGGTCCTGTGTGAATATTTCATCAGAGCATGCACTTCTGCATTATTAAACTTAACCAGAGGCGAAAGGTGAAGAATTTGCACTTTACATGCGACTGACTCTCACTGCACAGTGCACACTCAGATCTCAGGACTAAAAATAGTCTTAAACCTCTCTTTTTTGGCCTTAAACCGTGCTTCCACTCATGGTTATGCACAATCCATTTAAAGCTTCTCAGATTTGGAGATGGTTTGGTGGACCACTGTTACAAGAGTGTCTTAAATCATGAGTCATAAGTCTTGAAGGTAGGGCAGAAGGGATCTTTACCTCAGACATTTGGGAATATTCGTGTGAACTGGAGCTCTTCTTTTCAGGCCAGAACATGAAATGGGCTGGAGTTTGTGGTTGTAGTTTCGTGTGGGACTGACTTGCTTAATGATTCATAATTACTAACCTTGAGAAAAAAATATTTGCTGGTGTGGAATTGTATGGCTGTCAGTGGACTGAACTGCTAAGCGATATTTACACATGTGACAAATTGAGTTGGACATGGCCCAAACAAGTCAAGGTGAGGAGGAGCTTGCAGTTAATTGGTGTTTGTTTGGCACAATGAAGTGTGAAGAGTTGTTTATGGTTGCTATAGTGCAGCATGGCTCAGTAATGCTGCATTCAGTTGATGTATTATCACAGATGTGATTATATCATCTATTTTACAGTGGCTTTTAACCTGAATTTGCAGTTTAAACAAGGTCTACAAATGAATCTGAAATGAAACTATACAGCAATGTTGCATTAAATGCTTCACCACAAACTCAAACTCTGCATATGATCTGAGTTTAGGACCTATAACATGCATTTTGGAACGGAATATGCACCAAACAGCGTCCCACACTTGTAATGAGAAGCACCTATCAACAATAGAAAAGATTTGGAGAAGAGAAGGTCTCCCTGCAGTTTTCTGTAAAATATAAGTGTATATTACATATACTTCTTAAAGGAGTCATGTGACATTGTTTAAAAGAACATTATTTGGTGTATTTGGTGTAATGCAATGCGGTTTAAGGTTCATAAATTTCCAAATACTGAACATTATTGTTGCTCCTCTCTGCCTTTCTAAAACGCATCGATTTTTACAAAGCTCATCGTTCTGAAAAGCGCAGTGTGCTCTGATTGGCCAGCAGTCCAGTGCGTTGTGTTCGATTGAATATCTCAAGCATGTGACAGAAACAATAGGCTTGTTCGACTTCATGCAGCTCCGCAAAGACCGGCTGCTGCCTGACAAAAGTTATGCATTCTAGTTAGCCTTGATGACGAAACATTATATTCTCATTGGTCAGATTCTGTGATGACAAGGACAATGTGTGTTGCGTGTTTTTTCTTAGACCAGGCCCTGTATTTGAAAAGTCTCGATATTCGAATATCTGATATTCAAACAAAACACACAAAGCATTAACAAAAACTAAGATTAGGGCATCTAATAAATATTCTTCTTGTATAAGAGTAAAGGGTTGGAAGAAAACGTTCTGGTTAACCTGTTGCTTATATTTGGAAAATGAATGACATTGGTTTAACACACTTAATATATACCACACCTGGCCTGTTGTTTTGGAACCTGGTGCATTTCCCCCTTAGTTTGGGCTTCTATATAAACATACATACAGTACACGCATGTATATTATGTAAAAACAAACTTTTATTTTGGATGTGATTAATCAATTTGAAAGCACTAGTTTTAAAGTATTTTTTTTGTTGTAGTAGTAGTAATAATAATAGTAATAATAATAATTATTAGTATTAGTAGTAGCTGTAGTAGGTAGTAATATTTTTGTTAATGTTTTTTAATATTAAATTTGTTTTAATTTATTAAAAGCAGGATATAATATATTCCTTACAATTTACATAATTTTATAAACAAAATGACAATGCTTAATAATTTTCTGTTTATACAGTGTGTAGACTCAGATATACTGTACGAGGATCATCACAGGATCATCATTCCTTGGCATTAAAAAAATTGAAAACTAGTTCTCCTAATTTTTACCGAACATTTTCAAACTGGATGAGTCCATTTGAATGTTTGACTCTGTTCTTCTTGCACATGTACTACAGGGCACATTTCAGATGAGAAGGTGTCAGTTCTTCTGAGATGCTGAACTGAAACGATGAGAATGAAAGTGGACTGCCATGGACTGCATGTTTCTTTCCTACCTGACCTAGAATAGCATGATTTGGCAGGTCATAACAAGGCAGTCAGGATAGAATAACAAAAATGTGGCTCCAATTAGTATAACTAGAAACAAAAGATGTTCTTTAGTCATGGAATCCTTGTACACATCATCTGCCTTGGAAGGCAACAGCGGGTTGAAGTAGAAAGATAATTGACTAGGACAGGACATGCTGCAACGATGTCTTTAAACTGTTTGCCTTCATCCGTAATTCATACTTTCGAAGCATGAGTCTTTGATATGGTTCACTGGCTGTATTATGAGAACTATAGAGGGAAAAAAGTAGTCATAGGGTCAAATGAGACTTGGCTCAGTGGCAACAGCAGGAGGAGGAAAAGGGGAATGAGGTAATGCCGTCGTTTTTAATGGCAAACATGCTTGAGGTAAATATTTGCACATAGCTCATGCCATGAGAGCACTTCTGTGGTATATCACATCCACATGTCTCAAGCACTTTAACTGTTTCTAGTTGAGGCTCAGTTGATCGTACCCCAAGGCCTCGCAATGGGAAAGTCATGGTATGACTTCAGCCCCGATAACCTCGGTTTGGAGAGCTTGCTTGAGTGCACACACAATCAAAAAAGAAATAATATCCACCAACTAGAGGACTTTTGTATCTTTGTACTGTGCTTTTGACCATCTTTGTTCTGTAAGTACATCATTTTAAAGACTTGATATTTAAATATTTCTCCTTTATCTTTTTGCAATAAAAGGATGTCTTGTACTATGAAAACATACAGTAACTGTCAAAGCTCAAAACATGTAATTCCTTTTAGAGCATCTTATGAAACAGAAGCCTGGAATACACTACATAAAGAATGTCTTCTTTAGTGCTGCAACGACGCGTAGACGACATCAATTACGTTGATTACAAAAATACGTCCACGTGCGTGAAATGCGTTGACGCGTCACACTGTTTACATCTCGCGCGGCTTCTGCTCCTGGGAATGGAGAAAGTTGCATTCTACCACAAAAACAGAGACCACTGTTATCAAAATTATGCGAATACTTTAAACAGAGGCCAAATAAAATAGTCCTTTGTTCCCTTTGCAAAAACGAATATGGTGTACCACGGCAGCACAACTGTGATGCACGAGCACCTCCGAGGAAAACATACTGACTCTCCGGTGTTACGGTTTAACTGGTTACCGTGTGATCTGTTGACCAACTTCCTGGTTCAGGTCTCCGCTGCAGATGTGATGGAACGACCATAGCAGATTCGGCGATTCTAAAAGCACAAACTGGTGTGATATTAAGGGTCTAATAAACGCAGACTTGCTCATTGCATGATTCTGATATTCTTGTAAGGATTACAAGTTATTGGTATGATCACCCGTAGCGGCTGAAGTAAGTAGGATAAACAAAAAAATACAAAATAAAGTAAGTCTGTGTTGGCGCGGGTTTCAAACAAGCGTTAAAAGACGGCGTGCCACGAGACAACAGTCACGAACTACCGAGCTACCGATCTATACCGAATCAGCTCCAGATCTCTGGATTCAAGACAGGACTCTCGGCGGCACATCGTCAGCTGCTGAATCAAAGAAATGTGATCGTGTTAACTTGTGACCTGTGTTTACCTATTTTGAAAATAAACCATAGCAGAACCCTGACTACATTTTATGGTTTGTGATGCTAAAGAACATTTCATGACGTCTCAGACAACTGTAAATTTGTGGCTACTGTGGTCTAATTATAAACACTATCGTTAACTCATATTTACCATCCACATTGAAGTATTTCTGGGGGAAAAAAATGAATAAAGGTTGAAATATTATATTAGAAGTTGTACTTATATTTTTTTGTAAAGTTATTCAAAGGATTCATTAGCTAATCAAAAAAAGAACATTAGATTAATAATTTATTTTAATAAAAATAATCGCTAGAGTAGTCGACTAATCGAATAAATAATCGTTAGATTAGTCGACAGAAAAAATAATCGTTAGTTGCAGCTCTTTATATCATGTTTACACTTTGTTGGTAAATAAAAGTATGCTATATAAATACATTATTCCAAAATGTTAAAATCAAATAATGTTGGTGCGAATAAAACAAAGATGCAAAGTGTTTCATTCATCCAATTAAAAAAAAAAGTAGGGTAATGATTCACATCTATATTGATTTACTTG
The DNA here is from genome assembly GCF_963082965.1 of Carassius carassius. NCBI lineage: Eukaryota > Metazoa > Chordata > Actinopteri > Cypriniformes > Cyprinidae > Carassius > Carassius carassius. The sequence continues at coordinate 13,118,349 of NC_081769.1, forward strand.
AGCCAATGAAAAATAAATAACTATTGTCACAAGTAAAAAAAATATAGATGTGAATCATTACCCTAAAAATTTTTAATTGGATGAATGAAACACTTGATTTCAGTATGCTACAGCAGGTGTAATTTTAAGGTAAAATAAAAATAATCATCCTAATGCAGAACTGACGTTTACTTCTGGCTTTTCAAACGTGTATGCAAGTTCTAATTTACAAAAAAAAAGCTTTTCAGTTTAATCGCAGTTTAGTCCATTTTGTTTCTCATCCAACACGCGAGAAGTTGATCTGAACATCTCTTCACGGTCTACGTGTGTGCAGTGCGCGGACAGATCATACAGTATGCTCGCGCAGCTTTTGCGCGCAGGAAAGGCTCTTATTTGTGCTTCAGTACACCAACGGCTGACCGCTTCCTGCTATCTGTGCCTCAGACATGAAGCTCTGCATTTCCAGTGCTGAACGGCTGCCCGTGTCCTGCGCACAGATTTCAAAATACTTCCACACAAATTACATCGCGAATGATTACAATGTAGTATGTGCACGCGAGTGCACTTCCGGAAAAATCGGCCGAAAAAAGACCAAAAATCCGATTTATGGCCGGTCAACCGGTGCATCCCTAAAAATAAGCTTTTCGGTCTGTTGGTTGGTTCAGTTTTATGTTGTCCCATCACATTCACATTAAGGAATTTACTCTGCTAAATTGTTTCCATTATAGTTTGTGCATGGATAAGAAATTTATCCTACTTAGTTGAGCACATAAGTTTTTTTTTTTTTATTTAATGCAAATGTTCTGAATTTATGTGCATTTTTGTACTTTCAACTAGCATTTATTTTTATCTGGTATCCCAGATAAAGTTCAGTATCCGCTACCTAAACACTTGATGAATTAATGAAGTAAAACGTGAAAGCTTGTGTTATTACTGGTTTTGTGTAGCACCTGCTACTCTGCACATCCTTCTGATGCATCCTAATTAGGGCTGCACAAGTAATCGAAATTAAATCGCGAACGCAATAAATTGCAATTAGGCAGAAGCTACGATTGTCATGCACAGTTCTGTGATCAGTAAGTAAGTACATCTATAATGAAATGCTAATCAACCATTATTGCCATTATCACTGCTTAGAATACAATGAAATATTGTGTGCCTTAATTATTCTAAGAAGCCACATCATCTCACCGAAGGATTTTTTTTTTTCAAACAGTAGACTGACGTTATGAAGTGAGTTTGGAGTAAAAACATTATTAAATGTGGTATTTTTATGTGCTCTCAGATGGAGCAGCATTTACTACACAGAGCCATAGTTCACTGAGAAGATATAGAACCAGCTGTCATTATCGCAAACGATTTCGTCGATTTCATAATCCTTCGATTATATCGTCTGCGATTATGAATGTGATTTTGCATAGCTTGTCAGAGAACTACGGCTCTGTGTGGTAAATGCTGCTCCATCTGAAAGCAGGTGATAGAGATTTACTACTAATCACAGAACTGGCTTCAATGAAAAAATGTGAACGACAATCGCGATTAATCACGCAGCCCTAGTCCTAATTGTACAAATAAGTGTTAAGTCTGAGCATGAACAGATTTTGCAGAGCGGCTGTTGTTTGAAGTATGGGCGGTTAAAATTGTATTGTTCGTTTAACATATGAAGATGTAATTTCTTAAAGACGCAGGAGCAAGCAGAAAGTCTAAACCACTCCTATTTTAAAAAGATTAGGCCAATAAATGGACATCAAAGGACACAAAAAAAAGTGTTATGTGAACCTCTATTGTGAAGCCGAATTTTGAGAGTTAGACTTTCCTCTCTGGATATGAAACCAAGTTAAACCAAGTGCGGATATGAAACAAGTCAACATGAATATAGACATCATGAAAGTACCTGAGATTCACAAAATGAGAAGTGAAATGTGTGGCACCTAATTCATGAAAATAATTTTTCCAGAAGTTTGGTTATGGATTTCCTTGTTAAACCTCACCCAAGTTATGCAAAGTGTTTGAGTACACAGAACATTTTTCAGACATGTTTCCTTCTTGTTGGACTTTGAACTGTTTGTTGTAACTTGTTCACGTTGGTTTAAGTTTAAAAAAGGAACTTTAGTTATGACGAATCTGGGAACAGCATTGTTTACCTTGATGTATTTACTTCCCTGCAATTACTGTGAAGTCAGATGCTCACCACATCTTCAGCACCGTTTGATACACATATACCAGCCATTCTTTCATGAAAGGAATTTCCTGCTCGTGTTCAGGGTGTTTCAAAGGCACATGTTCAGATTTAACCCAGATGGTTGACTAACCTACATACAGGTGGGTGGCTCTCTTGAGAACCAATTCCGCTGGAGCAAAACCGTTTCAGGCACCAAAGCTACAGACCACTTACTTAATTATTTTCCATATGTTTTAAATCCAAACTATGCATTTTGGGCACTAATTGTGCTGAAAAAGTCGCCTGAAATGTAACCCCTCATCGTCTTCATATTGTTGTCATTTTCAGATCAAGATGGCTGACTCTAGCACTGGCAAGCCTATTATGGTCACTTCCTCCGTCTCCCTCAAAATGACCGCTCCTTCTTTCTACAACCAACCTAAAAAGTTTGCGTCTGTCGCTCCACCACGCCCCAAAGGACAGATGGCCCCATCACAGCCCTCATCGTTTGTAAGCACTGGTGTTATTGGACGAGTTGGAGAGATGCCCCCGCCCCCTTCAACTCTTTGTGAGGGTAAGACAATAAAAAGTGTAATTTAAAGATATAATAAAGTCTTTTAAAAATCTCATACGTGCCAATTAGTTTTTTTTTATTAATGTGCTCTTTGTATAAATATGTTTTATGTTAATTATGAAAACTTTTGTAACATTTTCAAAAAAGGTTTATTTTAACATCTCAAAAATGTCATGTAGTGTAACAATCAAAATGTCATGTAGTGTAACAATGTAGTGTAAAAAAAGTGTGTATATATATATATATATATATATAATTTTACACATTAAGTACATGTGAGTGTATACAATCATTAATAAAAATGTAATATATTTTTCAGGGATTTTTTTTTTTACATCAAAATCATGTATTACTAAATATTTCAAGTTTTCAGGGAGTTCCACCACATTTAATTCTACTAACTGAATTAGCCTGGCCTGTTATAAAAAGGTTAAATTATCTGATATTTTATGAAAATTATTGATCTTGACTCATGAGTATCTGCAGTTCTATCTCTCTGATATCATTTCCTGTTTAATGTTTTCAAATATTAATATGCTTTGATGCAATCATGTTAAAAGATGTTTTCTTTTATAAAAAATATAATTGCCTAAAGAAGTAATAATAAAAAATTACACTAAACTGTTCATTATGGAATTAGTAGCAATAGTTTGTTGATCCTTTATTATACATTGAATGTGAGGTGCTTTTAAGAAAGCTAACCCTACATGTTTTTGAGACTTAAGCATTGTTTATCTTTGCAGACAGATTTATGTGCAACAGATTGCGCAGTTGGAGTAATTCTCTCCTCACCAGAATTACAACATGTGCGCTTGGCAACAAAGTGCGTTTTCAGACATGAATGTTAAAATATTCACTTTTGAGCCAAGTGTTAAAAGCTTATAAACAACCAACTATGACTTGAAGGATTGAAATAGCCTTTTTTTCTCTTATGTTTGCCTTATATTCATTATCAGTATTGTCCGTCAAATACCAGCCCTAATGATCTAAATTGTTGTTTTCTGATATGTGAGAGAAGCAATAGTGTATGCTAATGTGCATGCAGTATGTATCATGCTTTGTGTAGAGTTGAATGAACAATGCAGAAAGGGATTGTCTTGTTATTGTATGAGGTGGTGGTCACTGGTGCGAGTGTAATCAAATTCACTGCCTCTGTCCATTAGACTTCCCGCCCCCTCCTCCTCCACCACTGGATGATGCAGAGCTTCCAGCCCCTCCTCCAGAATGCCAAATCACACTCCCTGCATCTGATGCCCCTCCTCCTGCGTTCCCAGCCCCGCCCCCTGTTGCAGAAGACCTGAACCTCCCTGCACCTCCCGAGGAATTAACCTCTGCACCTCCTGCCTCCTTCCCTCCACCCCCACCACCTCCTCCTCCTCCTCTCCCTGAGACCGGTGCAGGCGTCAGCTCTCAGGTAGGTTACAAAATGCTTGATTTCATCTCAACTTGATTGTAATCTTTACAAGTCTTTTCTTGCCCTTACATCGTTTTCAAACTTTATAAATTTCTTCCTTTTTCTTTATGGTTAAAATTATTTTGCACTATACCGATTATAATTAGTTTTTTTATTGAAGTTTTACTGAAACTGAAATAATGATTAAGTTGACATACATATAAAGTTGTAAACAAACATTTAAACTGCCAATTAGACATTTTTGTAGAAACTTTTTTTGACAATTTTTTTTACTCCATTTCATTGTTGAAATATACAGGTGCATCTCAATAAATAAAAATGTAGTGGAAAAGTTCATTTATTTCAGTAATTCAACTCAAATTGTGAAACTCGTGTATTAAATAAATTCAGTGCACACAGTCTGAAGTAGTTTAAGTCTTTGGTTCTTTTAATTGTGATGATTTTGGCTCATATTTAACAAAAACTCACCAATTCAATCTCAACAAATTAGAGTATGGTGACATGCTAATCAACTAATCAACTTTTGAGCCTTCAAAATAGTCTCTCAGTTTAGTTCACTAGGCTACACAATCATGGGGAAGACTGCTGATCTTACAGTTGTCCAGAAGACAATCATTGACACCCAGAGGTGGGTAGTAACGAGTTACATTTACTTGAGTAATTTTTTGGGGTAACTAATACGTTTGGAGTATATTTAAAGATGGGTACTTTTTACTCTTACTTGAAGTAAAAGTACAGAATTTTTCCCAAAAATTTACTCGTTACTGTGGGCGACGCTCCTCTCGTTACTTTATCTTAATGCAATAAATGTTATAAATGCTTCAGTTTATTTCAAACGCGACGTCTACTTTCCTCTGGACAATGAGAAATGAGCGATGCTCATTCACGAATGATTCATTCTTTTGAGTCAATTCTGTTCAAAGGCTTGATTAAACCAGTTGGCAAACGAGTGAATTGGTTCATGAATCAGTTTGAATGATTCGTTCAGTATCCTGCCGCACGCACTGAGCGTCTGAAGCGGTTCACTCAGGGTTGTAACATTTAAGATCATCAGCAGCATTGAAAACGTGGCTATGGAACTGCACTCAATTGAAAGCAAATCTGCAAAGGCTATTATTTGCTAGCGATGAAGATCTTTATTAGATGAACACCACGTGTGCTGTCTACTGTTTAACAGGTAATAACTTGGGCTACATTCGATTACAGTACACGATACCACTGTGACATTAGTTTTTTGTACGTGTGACTTATAACAGAAGGGAACCAAGCTGAATGCAGCTTCCAAAAGACAAAAAATAGCAGATTAATATTTTATTAATTTTAATACAATCACACCGGCGTGAGTACGTTCAGCGAGTCATATCTTCAGCTGCTAAATTTAGATCTGCGTTCGCTGGCTGACGGTGAGCCAGAGACAGACGCGTTTTTACAGCGCTGCGCATTATAACCAATCACACACGATTATGTTGAGCTTTTGAATGCAATGGCCAATCAGAGGCATTCAGATGAGTCATCGCTAAAATGCCGATGCTTCCTTCACTCGCTCGCTGACTGAATACCTCTTTCTGGCGAATTCTCTCGTCAGTAACAACAAAGTGCAGATGTGTGTACGAATCTATAATAAGATATTGATTTCACAGTGTTAACAGTTTCAGGTATTTTAATGGGAGTTTCTGAGAGTGAATGAACTCTAGACTGTCAGTGAAAATGATTTTTGATAATGTAAATGTTATTTGCTCTTTCTGAACAATGAAAGATTAGTAGCCGTTTTTTATATCACATTAACTTTCAATGTTAAATTCACATTTAATATAAAGTCAGTCATATTAAAAATATGTTATGGCATGACACCTATATCTGTTACTTAAGTAAACAGACAGGGTTTTATAATAAATAACATAATTAGGCTACTTTGACCATCGCATATTATCATTAATAACAATCTATGAATCTATGGGAATGTTTCTAATAAAAATAATAATAATAATGCTTAATAATAATTTGCCAATATGTTGTTGTCGCCTATACACAATTAATTAATGATATTTCCACAATATTTACGCTTGCAGAAATATACTTCTGCAAGCAGACAGAAGGAGATATGTCATGTGCATTTGGTTCATTATGTTCAGATGCTTGGTAACTTAGCGGTCATGTGTGGAGTTTTCTCTCTTCTCTGTGTCAGAGGTTATTTATACATATATAATACATACTTTAAAATATAATTTACTTTGTGATGCAAATCAGAATTTTCATCCGCTGTTACTCCAGTTTTCAGAGTTATGATCCTTTAAAATATAAATCTAATATATTGATTTATTACCAGTGCTGGAAACCGTTTTGCTGCTTAATATTTATTTGGAACCTGTGATATTTTGTTTAGGATTATTTGATGCATAGAAAGATAAAAAAGAACACCATTGATAGTAAATCAACATATTTGAATGAATTCTGAAGGATTATGTGACACTGAAGACTGGAGTAAAGGCTGATGAAATATATATATATATATATATATATATATATATATAATATATATATATATATATATATATATTTATACACACACACATAAATTACATACATTTTATCTAAATATCTAAATAAAAATAGACTCAGTATATGACCCAAAGTAACTAACTACTTTTTTATCCGATACTTTTTTACGCTTACTCAAGTAACTATTCAGACTAGTACTTTTACTTTTACTTGAGTAAATATTTCTATAAGTACTTTTACTTGAGTACAGTTTTTGGGTACTCTACACACCTCTGGTCACACCCTTCACAAGGAGGGGAAGCCACAACCATTCATTGCCAAAGAAGCTGACTGTTTACAGAGTGCTGTATCCAAGCATGTTAACAGAAAGTTAGTGGAAGGAAAAGTGTGGAAGAAAAAGATGCACAACCAACTGAGAGAACCACAGCCTGAAGGCCACTGTCAAAGAAACCTGGGCTTCCATACCACCTCAGCAGTGCCACAAACTGATCACCTCCATACCACGCTGAATTGAGGAAGTAATTAAAGCAAAAGGAGCCCCTACTAAGTATTGAGTACATGTAAATGAACATACTTTCCAGATGGCCAAAAACTCGCTAAAAATGTTTATGAAGTATTCTAATTTGTTGAGATTGAATGAATGAGTGAATTGGTGGGTTTTTGTTGAATGTGAGCCAAAATCATCACAATTAAAAGAACCAAAGACTTAAACTACTTCAGTCTGTGTGCACTGAATTTATTTAATACACGAGTTTCATAATTTGAGTTGAATTACTGAAATAAATGAACTATTTCACGAATTTCAAATATATTGAGATGCACCTGTAAACATTTAAATGGTGGCTGTAGTAAAAAAAAACTTTTCTTACATGACAGCTTTATTCAGATAAACTATAAACAATAAAGACATAATTAACAGGTTAAATAAAAATCCAATTACTTTGTAAGGTAGTGCAGTATTTGGCTAAATGCTCTTCTTTTTCAAGCTTACTAATGAGTTATTGACCTTGAATGGTTTTTATAATTATAATAGTAATTCCTTACATTTTATATAGCGCTTTTCTGGGCACTCAAATCACTTTTGATTTTGATTATGAAATATAACGTTATGTGACACATTGTTTACAAGCTGTTTTATTGACATTTTTCCATTGTTGAAACACTGATTGAGCTATTACGTAAGACATGATACATTTAAATAAGTTGTAATGTTTCTTTCAACATACATTGTCAATTCATGTTAATTTGGTGCTATAACTTGTAGAAAAGGTGTGTTGCCACTTAATTTGAATTGAGGTGGCTTCATCTATCAAGCCACAATAAAGAGCACCAAAATTTATTAATTTATAGTTAGAATTTTGTCATTAAAACTGACATGATTTGTAGGTGAGACTTTTTCATATCAAAAGTAACAAAGCAGAGAAATCAGTATTGTTAACCCAGCCCCTACCTGCTATAGCCAAAGGAAGCCATTTGGAGAAGCACTGATTAAACTTCATGATTTCGGCCAACTAAAACCATTGTATTTACCAACATTTTGGGGCATCACTCATTATGGCCTTAAATGGCATTGAAACTAGTGCATTTTACATAGTCTTATGTAATTCTGATAACTCTGTTTGTAAATGAAGAAGAAAGGAAGTTTTAATTGAGCAGTTTGCTGCAGTAAACTCCGCTATCCTGTGAGACACAGTTATGCATGCTGCCTGCTGACATGTCCATATAAGCCCTGGCTCTATTTATGGATGTGTTACTGTGGTGAGTGCGATGTAATTGGGCTACATCATCACTCTCACAGGGCCTTGTTCAATCAAACAGACCTGCTGTCGCTGCTAAAAGAACAGTAAAACTCCAGTGTGAAACATTTTCTTTCCATAAGATTTTACAGATGCACAAAGCTTGCTGACTGGTTGCTTAAATGACTGGTTAATTTCTAGTTTACCCAGAGGTGAAAATTCGCAGAAAATATGTTCACCCTAAGGCCATCCGAGATGCAGATGTGTTTGTTTCTTCATCAGAACAGATTTTTACAGATTCAACATTACATCACTTGCTCACCAGTGGGTCCTTTGCAATGAATGGGTGCCGTCAGAATGAGAGTTCAAGTAAAACATCACAATAATCCACGAATAATCCACATGACTACAGTTGATCAGTCAATGGCTTGTGAAGTAAAACGCTGCATGCTTATAAGGAAAAAAGTTGGTGTTTTAATTTTAAACTGTTGCTTATGGCTGAAATTGCAGTCTGTGATTTATAATAAAGCTTTGCTTCAATGAAAAGTCCATCCCCTGTTGTCCTCTCACATCAAAATGCACCAGCATGCTTGTTTAGAACAGCTTTGGACTGTTTTAGCTTGTAAACGGTGCTTGTGCATATTTCTCTGCTGATTCAGACATAAAAACTTTCACTGGAGAAAGCAATATTATGGATAGAGGACAGTTTGAAGGTTGGTATCTTGGTGAATTAATTACAAACACACAGGTTTTCACATAAGATGATAATAAATGCCGTAATTGATGAAATTGATGCAGTAAACCGTACAAGTTGCTATGAATGACCAAAGACGTCAGTCTAACTAGTCGGTTGCTGTTGGAGTAGCTGACCACAGTGCCTGCTCCTGAACGTTTACTCAATTTTAAGGCTTGTGAGTTGTGATGGCCTTTTCATTTCCACTGTCAAGCAGTGCAGTTATTTGTCGTAGAAAGTGCATATTTTTTTCTTTGAACATTGTGTGGTGATTGTACAGTGCTGTGGTTTTCTCCGAGCAAGACTGTAATTTGTTTGTGTCTTTCTCAGCTCTTCCAAATTTCTAAGAGCGTCATCCCTCTCATTTTGGATTCACACACATATTCTGCCCTTTTATTTTCACATATAATTTGATCAAATGACTTGAACTAGGCATTAAATATAATCGAAAAACACTTCTCAAACGGCGTCCTTATTTATATCTGTTCTTCGCTCTTTTAATGTTCTTTGAATTGGTTCTATTTTTTTTTTTATCTCTGACCCTGTCATTTTCTGTTTCACAAATTCCTTGTTTTATTGCTTTGTACTTTTTCCCACCCTTTTATTGCCTCATATTTTATATACTCTTGTTCTCTTTTTGACACTACATCTGGTTTCATGGCTGATTCACCCTTTCTTGTCATTCTCCTCTCCTAAACCACATCCTCGCTGACCTCTCCTACATCTAGTCTCCCAAATTCTCTTACATTTTCTATTGTTTTGTTCTCCATAGAGGGTGTTTGAGAAACAGACCAGTTTTGACAGGCAGCTGGGCTCTTTGACCGATATGTTATCAGAAATGGAGACGAGCAGACCTTTCAGTCCAAAGGTAACTGCTGAGCCTTTGACCTCTGATATTGTAAACCTTAACCTTCAGGGTTCAGCTATTTTTCTTTAATTTTTTTAAACCTTAATGGGATGGTTTACCCAAAATTACAATTCTGTATAATTTACTCACCCTCATGTCACTTAAAACCTGTATGACTTATTTTTCTTTAGTAGAAAATAAAAAGAGATATTTAGTAGAATGTTCATGCTGGCTTCAAAGGTTTTATGGCTGATGTCAGTATTTTACAGAGCAAAGAGGCCAATGACCAAAAAAAGCTGAAATATATGATAAAATGTTTTAAATATTTTAATATTTACTAAAATAAATATACATTTAAAATGAATCAATGTAAAAAAAAATAATAATAAATAAACTTGGTGCGAAAAAGAAAATTAATCTGAAGTAAATTTGCATATGATAAATCCCATTATACTATTTTCACAAATTAAGAAATAAAAATGACTTATAATAAGCATTTTGTTTCAATTTTCCATGTCCATAACTGGATAATGGAGGAACAATTATTTTTCACAATCTTAATCTTGCAACATTTTGACGCAACAATTTATACATTTTGTAAGACTTTTGTAAGTTCCTTTTTCCCCATCAGATGTGTGATGTATATCTGTTTGTGTTTGTTTGCTCAGTTGCCTAGCCAGTTTTCATCAGCACCAGCGCCAAAGCCTGCAGCGCCTCCACCGACCGCTCCTAAGCCTGCCCTCTCCTTTCTGCCCCCTCCTGAGCTGCAGGATCGTCCTCCCCCTGCACCTTGGGCTGAGGAGCTACGTGCCCGAACACGACCGGCCAATCAGAACACAGCATCTGCCCCTGCACCTGTGCAGTCATTTCCTAAAGGCCCAGCTGTGGCTCCAAAGACCAACTTCCCTCCCAGTCAACTGAATTCAAATTTTGGATCCAAAACCGTTAGTCCTGCACCTACTGGAGGAGCAAGAGGGTTTAACCATGCCGTTAAAACCCCTCCCCAAAGCTCTTTCCCACCACCTCCACCTGCCGCCCCTCCTGCCCCCGTTCCTCCACCAGCGAATATTCCCACCCCTGCACCTACATTCAATCACTCTGAAAAATCTCCCACTGGCAGTCAGCAAAGCTTTGCTCCGCCTTCTTCTGCTGCACCCAAGACATCACCCGTCTCGTCATTCAACAGACCAGCAGGAAAAACTGTTCCGCCGAAGGTGGGTGTGCTTCAGATTGTTATTTGATGCAGTTATATAAATTAGATAAGGTGAGGTAACAAAGTCAAAAGAACTGTGGAAAATAGTTATTTTCTGAAGAAAGTACCAGGTTGTTTTATGGCTTTGGTTAGGTTAAGTTTTAGGCTTTAGTTTGGTGAATAAAATGCTGTGTTAAAGATGTCTTACATTTTGGTTTCATGACAATCATTGCAAATGATTGGGAATAAGAATTGATGCAGAACTGACTTTGCTGGGTAAATGATTAAAGAGAACCATAAAATAAACGACAATACATTTAATATGCAAAGAAGTTATTGGTTAGATTTTGAAATGTTAAAAATTAAATAAAAAAATGATCGAAAGTGCAAGATTTCTATTTCGAATTAATTTTGTCTTTCTTGTTATCATAGAATCTTAAAAATGAATCCATAGACAGTAATAAGAAATTCTTCTTGACTACAAAATCAGCGATTTCTGAAGGATCATGTGACACTGAAGACTTGAAGTAATGATGATGAAAATTCAGAAAATCCATCATAGGAATAAATTATATTTTCAAATAGAAACTTTTAAATTATAATAATATTGCACAATATTGCTGTGTTTTTGATCAAGAAAATGCAGACTTGGTGAACATGAAATGTTTTTAAGGATACTTAAAAGATATAAAGTTTGCAAATCTATAACTGAAATTATCTATGAAAACAATGTTTGAATGCACTCATTTCTGATGCTGTTGTATTTCAGGTGTCTGGTTCAGGTTCAGGTCCTGGTGGAGCTCCTCTCACTATGAGGGAAGTAGAAGAGCTGGAGAAAATGACTAAGGACTTTATCAAAGACATGGACAAGCATCCTCCTGTGATCACCTCTCCAGCTACAGGTGCACTAATACTATCAGCTCCACCTTGTGTACACACCTACACAATTAAGATTTCATCCTTATTTCAGTGAGTTCCTGGTTTGGATGTTAATTTAAGCCTCATTCATAGACGTCCATGTGGCTCTTGTTTAACACACCGCAGACAAGCTGTGATAAACACTGACTGTGCGATGGTGCCAGACGTCTCTTGCTCTTTCTCCGTCTCCCTCTCTCTTTATCAGTTTATGTAGGTGTTCAGCTTGATATAGCTTCTCAATCTCAGTTTATTACTCTATTATCAGTGTCTAAACAGCACAGCGCTTCATCTCTCCCGTGTCTGGATCTCTCTGGATGAGTGTTGTAATGATCTCACTCTGTCTTTGTCAGTATTGAGGGTTTGTTTTTCTTGGTAGCTTAGATGTGTGCAGGTTCAAGCTAAAGATACTTTTTGATCAGTTTTTGATTTGATCAGCCTACTTTCACAAACAGCTGAAATAAGCAGTTTGATCAGTGTTTTTATGTTCAGTGTTTGTACGTTTATTTTTAAGCCTGGTACGTTCTTGTTTATAGATTGATTTAGTTCTTTGTTGCCCAGTTTGTTGTTATGACCCTTTGATAAGCCCCGCCCCCTTGGCTGCTATCGTGCAGTCAGACAAACACCACAAAATGTCCTGTTGAAATTAGAAATGGAAATGTGTGTTAAAAGAGCTACTTCATCCAAAAATGACAATTCAATAGTATTTTTCACCTTGTTTTCAAACCTGTATGACCGTATTTTATGTTGGAACTCAAAACATATTCTGAAAATGTCTTCTTTTTTTCAGTCTAGTCTAGTTTGGAGTCACTTTAAGAGTATGGACAGTGTATTTTTTTAAATTTATTTTTGGGGGGAGGATTTGCTTGTTGTGATTCTGATTCTCCACTGATTGGTGGAGATTTTGTTTTTGCAAGATCATAGATAATGACGTTTTTCACCACTGTTAAACATGACTATTTAAAAACTAAGTTAAAATAATGCAGCCTGACGGCTTTAACCAAAAGGCAAACGTCGTTGATTAACAACCTCAGTAGTTCACAGTTTAAAAATCAGTTCCTCTGTTGAGAAAATGAATGGGTTTTCTACTTCTGTAACACAGCTTTTGAATTTTATGTGGTGAACTGCAAAAATTCTAAAGTAGGATTGGTCAAGAATGTTTTTAATGTGGGTCTTTGGGACAATAAGTGATTCATAGCTGTTAAGACACAACAGTGACCTCTCCTGTCACCTAGTTGGTACGCCATCTGTTTTAATACTACTATCATTAATCTTTCTTTACCTCATAAATATCTCTAATATTATGAACATATTTTTCCATTCAGAGGTGTGTGGTAACTGTGGAGAGGCTCTGTCTAGATCTCAGCCAGCAGTAAGAGCGATGGATCAACTCTTCCACTCGCACTGTTTCTGCTGCGTGACCTGTCAGCGCCCCCTGCAGGGCATGCAGTTCTACGACCGGGACGGGACGCCTCAGTGTGAGGACTGTTATACGGTGAGAAGTGGAATTACGTCTTTGTGGTTTACATTTTTTGGAATCAGAAAAACTTGTTATCCACATGGTATACATTGTTCACGTTATGTTTTCTGACATTGTGCACCCATTTTGTTCATTAAAGCGTGGCATTGTTTTTCTTACTGTCTGTCTTCGTGCGGGTTTCCAGAATTCTCTGTGTGTGTGTTCTCGCTGTGGGGAGCGGATCAAAGATCGTGTGCTGAAAGCGGTGGGCCAGTGTTTCCATGCCCACTGTTTCCTCTGCACTACCTGCGGCTGCACCCTTGAGGGCGCTCCATTCATCACCGATGATGATAACAACCCCTACTGTGTCAAAGATTACCATCGGTGAGCCATCACCAAATCACAGCACGGTTATACACTAGAGCAACTGAACTAATTATCCCATTTAATCAGTCATCAAAGTTATGAACAAGAGAGATTTCAAAATCAGTTTATTTAATTTGGGATTAATTTTGTTGTGGAAATGACTTTTTATATGTTTTTGGAATGTCCATGTCTTAATTAGATGTTCATGTATCCTAAATAGACACCGTTCAATTGGTATTTTCAATCTTCTTGTGTAGTTGACTTACACCTTGATTGGAAGTGATGCACAAAATTGTTCAGTTCACATTACCATTTCTTCTCACATCTCATTAGATTTTATTTTTTCAGACATGCTTTGATAAAAAGACAATCCTGTTGAGGACATTTTTATTAGGGAAATAGTTGTTTATTGTAATGGTAAGTTATTACATAGTATTTTTATACTTTTGTGTACGGTAATTGGATCAGCCTGTAGCTCAGTTGGGAAATGATGCACAAAAATGTGTTCACAAGTGATATTACATTTTGTTTCATACATCACGTCTCATATTTTATCTCAGACGTGCTTCCTTCTTAAGCAAATATGACTAGCAAAAGAGCCATTTTAAAATAAAAAACTAAATGTGTTGTAAAAAAAATGAATGTGACTTTCATAGAGCACAAAATTTAGAATAGAATAGGAAAAAAATGAACACTTGGGTCATAAAAGTGCCTGAAGTTGAATAAACACCCATTTAAAATGTTAGATAATATTAAAACCAATGTTTTATATATCTTACCTTCTCTCCTTGTTATCTCCTTCAGCCGTTTCTCTCCTCTTTGCGTGAGCTGCAATGAGCCGATCATTCCCGACCCTGGAAGTGAGGAGACTGTCAGGGTTGTTGCCTTAGAGAAGAACTTCCACCTGAAGTGCTACCGCTGTGAGGTGCGAAGACACTTCCGTTTGTTATCTTTACCTATTTGTTCCAGCCACAGAATAGAGGAATCATGTTTAAAAATCTAAAATAAAAAATGTTAACTCCCTTTCATTGCAGGACTGTGCTCGTCCCCTTTCCATAGAGGCAGACGCTGATGGCTGCTATCCATTGGATGGCAGAATTCTGTGCATGAAGTGCCATACCCAGCGTGCCAAGCAGGCCAAACACTGATTTGTGAAACTTGCCGCAAACCAAATGTAAAACACATAATTGGCTCAGCGTTGACAATGAATTTTTCCATATGTGTTTGTGAGTGTTGTACTTCTCTCTTCTCTCTCACATTCTCATTTTCCTCATGTTTCGCCTATCCTCAACAAAGTTCTGCTGCTTTCTCTGAATGGCCTTATTCAGAGCTCGGTTAACAGCTTGCCCTCTTTGTCCTGGCTTTTTTCTGCTAGGGCTTGATGTGTGCGAGCACAGTGTTAGTGCCTCCCTGTTGAACGTTAAATGCAACACAATTTTTACCCCTAGATTGATATGTAAAGTGTTAGAGAAATGATTTTTAGGCTTGAATTTTTACTGTAGTGGCTGACTCAATGCAGAGGTAATGTACTGCACTGCCGTCTCAGTTCAGCGAGCTGTACGACTCCCAGCATGCCTTGAAAAAAAACTCCGAACATCCATAAATTGTACCACAGCTACTGAGGCGAGATGTAACCTCTGTATATCCACAGCCATCCATGCACTTTCAATAAGGCTTTCCGAAACATACCTTGTAGTTGATGAGAAGGGCTCTGTGTGAAATGTAGTCCCGACAAATGTAAAATAAGCAAAAACAAAGCCAGGGAAAGGCAAAAGAACAATGCAATTTATCTATTTGTCATGCATGCTTAGTTTCTAGAACCGTTTACTTGTAAATGAACAAATATTTTTAAAAAAGCACATTTGTTTTGTCCTTAAACGTATTGAACAAAACATGTGATGATACAGTTGAGTAAGTTTGCATTGATTATCATAGCCAGTATCAGTTCAGTTGGTTTTCATTCCACATATTCCCAGAGGTATTTAGTGATTGTACACTTCAAGGTCGATTTGACGATTAATAAGTATTTCCAAAGAAAAGCACATCAGTCACTGAGCCTGTTATATTTAATAATAAGTCGTAAATGTGACATTGTAGCTAAAGCTTCTTTAAAAACATCTGGATTATAGATCGTATTATCTACGCAAAAGCTTCGGAATATACTTAACTAGAGAATTTTGGTTATATATATTCATTCAACATTACAAAACTGTACAGTTCATTTTATATTTTTTGTTTAAAAACAACAGTGTTACTTACTGTAGACAAACCAACATGTTTCTGAACAAGTGAAATATTAGATTTTTAACTGTCAGCATTCCCTGAGATTACTGCGCAGAATTCCAGGTTTCCAACATTTGGCGTTTTAGTTCATTTTTTTTTGTTTTTTTTGTTTGGCGTGTTGTCGTGTTTTTCATAGCAGCTACTCTCTCACTAACACCACTTATTTTGGCTTTAAGGTAGCACTGATATTATTTTGAGAATTGCAACTGTATTTACATCCGGTATCTCAGAAAAGTTTTATTTATCTTTGCACCTCAATGCGTGTTCCCTTCCTGGCATTGTATCTTGACTTTTGACTAACCAAGAAATTCTCGTATTTAATATAATCTTATAAAACGATGGCTGCCATCATAAAAAAAATAAAAAATGACTTGACCAAATCCAACACATTATGCATGATTTGTAATTATTGTTATTACAGTGTTTTTTTACATTATGTTGCACGGTTGCCTCATTTTAATGCTGGTATCACAATACTGCTGAATTCAGTAAGCCGTCATTGACCATTTGAACACTTATGGTTTAGCCTCTATGTATTTTCCAGTTATCAGTACTTTGTCTGTTGCTGTTTTGTGCAAACTGAACGTCTAAATTCCTCTCTTAATATGTGAATGTGTGTATGTTTACTGTCGAAAGTATGCCAAACGTGTTATTTTTGCTATCATTTATTTCCTTCCATATTTGTACTGTATTCTGAACTAATAAAAGTATCAAGTTGACAAATGGAGCAGTTCCCCAGTCTCTGTTTCATTTCCTTGTTACAGTAATGAGTATCTTTGAAGTTCTGTATATGTTAATGGTTTTTGTCATGTGACTGCTTCCAAACAAGTTCTTTCCCACGCAATGTGTGACGTGCTCTTTTATGGTTTTGCTCCTCTCACACCCCCTCATTTCTTATCAGCTCGCCCCAGCCTCACATACACCACTGATAGCCAGGAGTGCCCACTTCTGTGGATGTAAAAATGCCACATTGAAGGTGTATATAAATTAATATTAATTATGCCACTTCCTACACTGCAGAATTTAAAAAATGTACTTGCAGTTTTGTTGTATCCTCAAGTTTAGCTTGGGTGACTCTTTCCAGTTGATGGATTTTGGAGCAAAATCATCTTTTGGCCCTCATAATTTCAAGAAATGGTGAGATTCGGGAAATATTTCTAGAAATGCCCCCGTTTTTGTATGTGTAAAAGAGAGGGGTCTTGTGGGAAGCCATGTCATTACATGCTTATCAGTCAATGAAAGAGTGAACAGAGAGTGTGATGAGGGAAGATAGTAGTTAGATGACTTGTGGGTTGACGGAGGAGAGATAGAAAAAGGAACAGTGTGACGAAATCGAAAGCTTCGCTGGAAGAACATTATGTAGGAAGAATCCTGACCAAACTGATATAAAAGAAGAAGAACAGTATGGATAATAATCCAACTGTACATCAGGTGAGGCTTTCAAGATTTTTTTACCTTTCATTTTTGGTCTTTTGCTGGTTTTATTAATAGGACAGTGGTAGTCACAGAAGAAGGTGGGATGGAAAGGATCAGGAAACAGCACAAGCTGGGTTACCCATATAAGCTCCACCAAGCACTTTTAGCAGTGTGCTGTAGAGTTGTTACCTAAATTTTTAAGTTTTGCCTTATGTCATTAAGTTTTCTCGTATATAATTGATTGGTGGTGGTGTGTAGTCAAGACTACTAGTTCAATGTCCTCTAGTCATCAATAATGTACCCTTATGCAAGGCACTTAACTTGAGGTTACTGCAAAGGGAAGTCATGGTGCTGTTTAATTACTCTATGCAATTCTTATTTTAAATGTATTTTTTTATTCAGTGGTGGAAACAGGCTTCCATATTTTTAAGCGATTTAAAAAAAGAAGAAAGAAAGACAATGTATGTATATCTTATGTAAGATTATATGAAATCAAAATGCAATGTTCCTGTGTTTAGATATTTTATGAGACGCTGTATTTTAAACAGGGAGATGTACATTTTCCCTTAAAGCTGCAGTAGGTAACTTGTGTAAAAAAAAAAAATTTTTTTAATTATTTTTTTACATATTTGTTAAACCTGTCATTTTGTCCTGACTCCTGACAGTAGAATATGAGACAGATAATCTGAAAAAATCAAGCTCCTCTGGCTCCTCCCAGTGGTCCTATTGCCATTTGCAGAAATCATCTAGGTTATGTATGTAACCTTGGTTCCCTGAATAGGGAATGATATGCTGCGATGACGTCATCGCTTTGGGAACACCTGTGGTGTGACGAATGTCTGAAGCCCTTATACCATCACGCCAATTTATTGGTCAATAGCGCTTAGCACCACCCATACGTACGTATGCTATATATGCGTGCTGAGCACCATTTCATCAGATTTACACTATGACGAAGGAAGCGCTATTGAAAGTACGGAACGGCCAAGCATCGCAGCATCTCGTTCCCTATTCAGGGAACCAAGGTTACATACTTAACCAAGATGTTCCCTTTCATAGGTTCACTTCAATGCTGCGATGACGTCATCGCTTTGGGAACGATATACCATAACGCCTGACGTACCCAAGATAACTGGAAGACCAAGGAAAGAATCTGCTCAAACAGAAGAGACCCGGGAGCCAAGAGCCATCCTCACATCCAGATAGTAGAACTTGATGAAAGTGCTAGGAAAGGACTAACCTGCCACAGCACAGACATCTCATCCAAAGCTCTTAAAAGAGAGCCTGAAAAGAAGCCATTGCTCTTGTAAAACGAGCACGCACCTTAGGAGGCGAAGTCACACCACGTGCCTCATAGGCTAAAGATATAGTACTATCTGACCCCACATAGCAAGGGATAAAGCCTCCAACCACTTGCTGAAATGAACAGTGTTGAAGCAGCCTTAGGATATACTAGGCCTAGGAAGCAGTAAGACTAAGCAGACCGACCTTGGGGAAAAATCCATACAAGAGGAGTTGACAGAGCCTGCAGATCCTATTCCTCTAATTGAGAATAGATGACTTCAAAGTTATCTAACAAACTTAAACGGCTCAAATGAATGGGCTGCCAGGCCTTCCAATCAAAATAAGTCCCAAAAATGGATCTGTGCTGGGTGGAAAGGCCTAAGCCGTCACGTCCCTGCATAAAGAAAAAACCAGAGGATGACCTCCTTCTGAAACACCTCTATGGGTAACGCTCAGCAGATATGGCAGCCACATAAACCTGTGGCAGGTCCTTAAGGGTAATGGAGATGTTCACTCAGACCAACCTTACTCTGAACAGAATCATTTGGAAGCAAACAGGTCGACTGGAAGGCAGAAGACTGGTCCTGGGCCATTCTCTGCTAGAACGTCCCCACCCAGAGGCGACGGAGGAGACAAGGAAACCAGAGCGGGCAATGCGCATGCTCGAAGCAAACAATCCACTTCCGCTCAGCCAAACCTAGCCATATGATACTCACCCAACTGAGGGTGAAAGAGTAAGTTCACTCCTGAGGTCAGGTGACCCGGGACATGAACTGCTCTGATCGATAGGAACCTGGTCTGCGCCCAAAGAAGAACACATCTCACCAACCTGCAGGGGGCAAGAGTGTAATCCTCTCTGACAAATGTATGAGACCACAGCCATGTTGTCAGTCTTTGACCTAATGTGACAGCCACTCAATTGGCGTTCAAGACCAGTTCAATGGAATAAAGTATTGGCAAACTTATTCAAAAAGCAAACCTGAGGAACTCCCTGTGTCTCCTGACAATCTGGATGCAGAAGCACGCATCCTAGACTGATGGTCACAAACCAATCTCTGGTTCAGATGGAGACAGGATGAGCATCTGAGTCCTTGACATTGCTTTTTCCAAGCACAAGGTTAGGACGCAAATCCAATCAACCCAATAACCTGGATGGTGTAACCATATGACAGGCTGATCCTCCCTCATGAGACCCCGAGACACCTGAGTTGCGGGAAAAACCTCTGAAACAGGAATGGATACTAAATCAGGCATGCCAGCACCAACCACAGAGTGGGGATTTGGATGTCAACATAGACCCTGCACTAATGGCTTTAGGGCTATCCTCTCCATCTTCAAGCTAAAGCGCGGAGAATGGTAAAATCAGTCCGAAACGCAACATGCGGCAGAAAAACTGATAAAGGCAACAAACTTGTAGGTTGCCCACATTTATACACAGTTCCAGCTCAATGCAACAGCAGAGCTGAAAAGAACAGTGTAATTAATCATGCAAACCACTGCTTGGTAGCATGAAGCACCCAACATCTCTAGTGCACAATAATGTATGCTGTAGTACATAATGTGGCTATTCATGTGAAGCGAGTGTTGGTAGCAAAAGCGCCGCATCAATCACATGAAGTAGGCTGACCATGGTGAGCATTAATAGCTTGCCATAAAAGATACTCTTACACGTGAACTTGTTCACAAAGTAGTTCAGCTCAGAGTAACTCAGTTGGGATGAGAAGAATAATGATAGGCCAGTTATGCAAATAGTTTTGGAAGCATGAAGTGCCAAAAACCATGTTGCATGGCAAATGTGTGTTGCAAAACTCCACAGATCCAGCTCGTAGCACAGAGTCTACTATTTGTTCCAGCTCAAACAGCAGTGGAGCTGAAGAACTATTACTAGCTGGACAGTCTAGTGTTTGGTAGCACCAAAAACTAATGCGCACTGCAATTTCAGCTGTGGAATCCATGATAAAAACGGGTCACACGTAACTAGAGTTGGAAGCATAAATGCCAATCAATGTACATGCATTCATGCAGTGCAGGAATAGAGACAAGAAACCCCTGCTCACTCTGCAGCTCCAGTCACTATGGCATTAGGTTTTTCGTGAAAACAGCTTGCCATAAGAATCTACTCAGATGTGAGCTCCCCCACTGATTTGTTCCAGCTCAAGCATCAGCGGAGCTGAAAGACAAATTAATAGCTGGGTCGACTTATGCTTGGTAGCACGAGGCGCCAAGACCATAATGCAAGACAAACATTGGCTGCAGAATTCTTAGAGTCTGCGCCTAGAAGCAGTACACAAAATAAGTGCTGGAAGTGTAAGCACCAATTCAATGCACGTGCCTGCATCAGTGCAGCGCAGAAGTAGAGAGAGCGAGGTAGGAAAACCTGTCTGTTCAACTTTACAACCTGAGCCATAATAACATTAATGTTACAACAGCTTGTCACTTAATATTTCAGCTCAATACAGCAGCAGAGCTGAACAAACCAACGCTCGGTAGCATGAAGCATTAGATTGCTTCGGGAGTACCGCGGCGGAGTAATCCAGTACCTTTGTGATTCTTCATAGACATAAACAGAGAGAAGTAGCTCCGGCTACAATGTTCTCCCGCAAGACAAAATCAGTTCTGTTTATTAACCGCTAGAGCAGTGCTTCTCAATCTTTTTTCAATAACGTACCCCCTATCAAATTTTTTCTCAGCCAAGTGCCCCCTGACCGGCCCCAATTATTTGAGATGAAAAAAAAAGCTATGACTACGATGTAGTGATGTGCCATCATTATGAGATTTATTAAACAATGTAAATAATAAAACATTTGCAATAAACATTTGCAATAATTAACAATGTATATTTACTGATAACGCAGTTATCCCCCTTGACTGGCCCCAAACATGTTTGATAAAAGAAACCTATATAAATAATATATATATATATATACACACTGTATATATATATATATATATATATATATATATATATGTGTGTGTGTGTGTGTGTGTGTGTATGTATATATGATGTGTTTAACATTTTAGCTCAAAAACACTTGTAACAATAAACAACAAACTAAGTTGTACTTTTAATTTTCTTTACTGTTAACGCAGTTTAAGTATACCCCTTGACTGGCCCCAAACATGTTTGATAAAAGAAACCTATATAAATAATATATATACACTGTGTGTATATATATATATATATATATATATATATATATACGTGTGTGTGTGTGTGTGTGTGTATGTATATATGATGTGTATAACATTTTAGCTCAAAAACACTTGTAACAATAAACAACAAACTAAGTTACACTTATAATTTAGTGCGAAACATGTGCTTGTGCCTCTCTGAGGATCTTGTTCATTCTCGGTGGTAGGGAGGAAACAGCAATGATCAGACTCTTTTCCAGGCCCAGTCTGTTTCTCTGCTTTGTTTTGATCACGGTCATTGCAGAAAATGAGGCCTCACACAAATATGTGGATCCAAAGGGCAGTAGCTGCTGCAAAGCTTTTTCTCCCAGCTCAGGGTACTCCTTTTTTACACACACCCAAAACTGTGTTACAGTGGAGTTTTCATATTTCATCCGTAGGCCATAGTCAGATGACACATCCAAGAGTTTTTCCTGGTGACAGAGAGGGAGCTTGTTTCGGCTTTCTTCTGACAAAAGAAATGGGTTTCTCACCCAACTGAGCTGTGCAGATTTCTCCTCCATATCAGGAAAGTATGAGTTAAAACTCACAATCAGGTTGGCCAAATGTTCCTCTATGATGGACTTCACTGGTGCTCTCTCCACATCTTCCCTGGAGAGGAAAGCATCCACCTGAGAAAAGCAGGTGAGATCCCCCTGTACACATGCCCGTTTCCACAACTCTGCTTTCTTCAGAAAACCACCCACCTTATCATACAGGTTCAGAACGTGGGTGTCCTTGCCCTGAAGACACACATTCAGCTCATTCAATTTACTGAATATATCTGCCAGATAGCACAGCTTTGCAAGCCAATCTTTATCTTCAAACAGGGTGGCATATGGAGATCTTTGCTCTGACAAAAAGGTGTGCACCTCCACCCGTAGTTCCAGCAGCCTGCTCAGTATTCTCCCTCGAGATAGCCAGCGCACTTCTGTGTGTAGCAGCAGTTGCGTGTGTTCTGCTCCCATGTCCTCACAAAGGCGGTGAAACAGTCGTGCATTGAGTGGCCTTGACTTAATAAAGTTAATCACTTTAATGCTGTCATTCAAAACGTCATGCAAAACAGGACTTATATTTTTGGATGCCAGTGCTTCCCTGTGTATGATACAGTGATTCCACTGCACTTCTGGATGTTTACTTCTAATACGCGTCATGAGCCCTTTAACACGGCCTGTGATTGACGCGGCTCCGTCAGTGCATACACTCTTGCAGTTTCTCCAGTCCAGCTCGTTTTCAATGAAGAAATTATCCACAACATTAAAAAGGTCCTCTCCCGTTGTTTTCCCCTCTAAGCTCTTGCAGAAAAGTACATTTTCATAAATGTTGTCAATATCCACATACCTCACAAACGCAATGAGCTGTGCCTTGCCACTGACATCGGTCGACTCATCAAGCTGGAGTGAAAATGCTTCGCCAAGTTTTCCCACAACTTGTTCAACAATATCCGCTCCCATTCTATCTATTCTGCGGGAAACGGTGTCATTAGACAAAGGCACCGTTTTTAATTTAGCCGCGGCATTTTTGTCCAGCATTGTCTCAGTTAATACAACGGCGGCTGGGAGTAACAGGTCCTCAGCGATCGTGAACGGCTTTTTTGCTTTAGCCACGAGCAGTGACACCGCATATGACGCCTGAAGTGCTTTGGCTGATGTTGTGGAGATTTTTCGCATTGTTTCCTGCGATGATCTAAACTCAGCAAGTTTTCTCTTGAAAAAATCAGGTGGCTTTCCAACATGACACTGATGTTTGGTGTTGAGATGTCTCTGCAGGTGCGCCGGTTTCATCGAGCTGTTTGCTAGTTTCTCCCCACAGAAAAAACACAATGCTTGGGGAGGGTTGCCGTTTGTTGCCGTGAATCCCATCAAAACATACCCCTCCTGATATTGACGGTATTTTGTTGGCTCCAATTTGGCTTTCTTTTTTTCTTCATCCTCCCTGTTCTCCGCTGTAGTAGTGCTACGTTTTAACCAGGATTTCATTTATGTCTGTTTATTTAGCAGCTAAGCAACTGATTTCCCGCTCGGCGTGATTAAAAAATTCTTCTTCTCTGATTTAATGTTAGGTATTTACAATCACATTTAAAATAGAAATATTTTATTTAAAGATGTGGTTAACATTTTATTAAACTTATTTTCGTAATCATGGATGATTTTGTATCTTTTAAATTAATTTATTAAAATTTATTAATTTAATTTTTTATTTTATTTTTTATAAATCTCACGTACCCCCTACAGTACCGCAACGTACCCCTGGGGGTACGCGTACCCCCATTTGAGAATCACTGCGCTAGAGCGTCAAAAGTTACCAACTGCAGCTTTATAACGTGAAAGACATAAAAAAAATAACACTACTTTAACTTTTAAATAATTTATTGTGGTTCTTCATATTCATGTTCCTTAGAGAACATTTCTTGGACTCGCTCTAATTGCGGTTAGATGTTTGACTGCCAGTGTAATTTCAGTCCATCATAAGAGTTGCATTCCTTCTTTTCCCAGTTGTGTTTTTAAATGAACATTTCCATACAACACGTCTATCTCAATAAAACATAAAGAGTCAGTAAGTCATTTACTAACTTTATATCCCCACAGGAAATCCATTTCACCACATCAGAGGAACAGTCTCAACCAAATCCAGTGGGCTGCTACAAGAACCGCAGGCTCCTATTGGTTGTTTTGTCCTTTTCTCTCTTTGGAGCCGCGTTAGGGGGTCTATTCCCACCTGCAAAAGACTGCAGACCCCTGGATGTCACAATGGAAATCAGGTACAAACCTAGCAACAATGAACTACAGTAGAGCTTATGGTATAGTTTTAACAGTGGTCATAATTTCTCTCCCTTGTTCCAGCTGCTCCTCCTTGCTTTTCTCCTGCCTGTATAAGAGCATCAGAGCTTTTTTCTGCTGCCATGGACCCCTTTTCTCTCCCCTGTGACTACTTCTTGTTTGCCTGTGGGACAGGTGGATCTTCCACCAGTAATCTAGGACACAGAGTCAAGCTGATCTCCAATGAAGAGAATGAAGAACTGGACACAAAAAGGGAAGTGATGATGAGAAGAGAGACAGATGTTCAAGGAAACAGTGATGCACGGCTAGTCAAATTTCCAGACAGAAAGACTGCTTTACTGAAAACTATTAAGGAAATATTAGGTTAGTGAAATTTCACTTGTATTTTTACCTGACACAGAACAAATGACACAGTTTCATAGTATCTTCAGGTTCCATATCTGCTTCTATCTGTCTATCTTCCTGAGCCTAAGCTGGTTTGCTGGTCTTCTAGACGGTCAGACTGATCTGTTGGTTTTAAAGAGGTCTGGGGGACTTTGTCCTGTCAGGCTGGGACAAAAAAAGTTGCTTTGTAATGTAAATAGCAACAAATCTTTTCTTTCATATTGTGACAAATGGATTATCAGATTGGATGGAGGAAGTCGATTGTAAGAAAGGGGTGGAGTTTAGGTTTACTAAATGATTGGAGAAATCTGGTATACATCAATAGAGAGAAGTTTGTTTTTTGACTGGAAGATTGAGTGATGGCATTTTGATTAAAAGTTACAATAATTTGATTACAATAATTAAAAAAATATAATAATAAATATATCGTCAAGCAGCGAGCATTTATAAGGCATTTAAGCATATCTTTGTTACATACACCTTGTGATGCACTTTTGGACACATCATCAGTGATAGTACCTGGGGTCATAGGGGGTTTCGGGTCTTTCAACTTCAGACCCCCTCACCCAGGTGACCCGACCAGGAGTGATCAGTTCCCGGCCTGCGTCCAAGAAGCGTTCGCCTATTGTTTGTCCCTCCCGATCCACAGCCTTCGTGAGGCTTTTTCTGCAGCCTCTGACACTGCACTGATGGCTCTTCTCTTGCGTGCTCCTGTGATTCCCAAGAGGCTGTAGGCCCTGCAAAGTGACTTTCCTGCAAAGCCCCTTCCCCCAACCTTGATGGGCAAGCACTGTGCACGCCACCCTTAGCTGCCAGTCATTCGCTGTTCCCAGCAGGCCTGTCTGAACTGTTGGTCGGGAAGGCGGGAGTTCTCCAAATCAACATTTAACATTTATGAATGTTATAGCACCAGATGTGGTCCGATCCCCTTAAAACTTTACATGCTTGTTTAGAATCACCTGTTGCATGTGCTCAGCAGGTTTCATGAAGTTTTACATTTTCCTTTAGACTTTATCAGATTTGGCGAAGATGTCTCATTCCATTCAGTTTACTAAAAGTTTTCCAGCCCCTTTCGAACGTTTTAGCGCCCCTATGCGACAGTGAGTCATTATTGACATTCACTCACCAGACATTCACTCACCATCTTTCTTCTCTGGTTTGGTTCCGATCGGGCGAAAAACCTTAGATGAGTTCGTAAGTCTTTTTTTTTTCAAATTGTTTCAATTTTTTTTTTCCAGTTTAAAAAAAAATGATAAATATATACAAAAAAAAAAGACATGATTGAGTCTGAGCCATGCAATTTGTCTGGCGTGAGCACTGACGCGTGATTGGGGCAAGCCTTGGTCATGTTGTAGGCAGTGTGAATACTACCATCCATGCAAGTTTCAAGTCTCTACAACTTTCAAGTCTGCACGATCATTTTTACGTGGAGTTTGCTTATCTGTGATCATTCTGACAATTACAATAGAGTTTCATTGCTATGCGCTTGAGTCCCTAAAAAAAAGAAACATGCATGGATGCCTCTTTTGTAATAAGATCAATAAGATGCATTTAAAAAATATACAGGATTAATGTCTGGCGCACCATCATAAACCAACTAAAACCAGCAAGCCATCTTTGACTGTTTTAAGTTATTTAATGGTTAATCTCAGTAGTTATTTATGATACATAATTGTATAAAACAATCTTGAATCATCTTTGATATTCAGTCTGTATGATCCCTGTGTGATCAGAGGCTCCTGAGGAGGGTGCTTCTATAAGTGCAGCAGAACAGAAAGCAAAGAAATACTTCAAGACCTGCATGAATGCAGAATCCCCAGAGAAAGTGGGTTCAAAACCCTTCTTCACACTCCTCCAGCAGGTACACACACTTTTTAGGATAAAGGAAACTAAAAGCACTTGCATTCCATCAGGGATTTTGCTCCAGTGTTGTTTATCTTTTGGCTCTCTGTCTGTGTGTGTAGTTAGGTGGTTGGCCAGTATCCAACGGATGGAGTCAGACAGATTTTAACACCACCCTCGCCCTGCTAATGAGCCAGTACTACACATTTCCTTTCTTCAGTGTGTATGTAGTGTCAGAGCCTGGTGAAGAGCAAATGGCTTCTGGTCAACACTACATAAAGGTGATTATTAATGTAGGTAGAACATAAGCAATTGGTAGAATGATTTAGTGATTAGTAGCATGATCAAAATTCTGTGTACCTACAATTTGCATGCGTTTGTACATTTACAAAACTGTTAAACTGAGAACTGTGTGAAGACTTGACCTTAGTATTGAGAAAATGGGTCTCAGCAATTATAAAATGCTGTAAAGACCCAGTAAAATAGTTCATGGGCAAAGTTTTCTTTTCTGTTTTGATGCATTTCACTGATTTCATTATAATTTGATTACATGTATTTTGTATAGAAGTTTATTTACGGCCGTCAACAAAAAATAAAAAAAGTAATTTTGACTTTTTATCTCACAATTCTAACTTTTTTCCTTACTATCCTGAATTTATATGTCACAGTTTACTTTTTTTCTTCAAATTCAGATGTGATATATTAACTCAGAACAGCTAGATATAAACTGTTTTTTCTGAGAAAAAAAAAGTCAGAATTACTAAATTGTTGTTGTTGTGTGTAAATACAATTACAAGATAAAAAAGTAATTACAAGTAATTACAAGATAAAAAGACGCAATTGCTTTCTTTAATTTAAAGCTTTAAAAGCTTGCAGTAGCCCAATTCTCACAATTTAGGTTGTTTTATTTTTTTTTTTTTATTTTTTTTTTTTTTTTTGCAATTGCAAGTTTATATCTCTCAATTCTGAAGAATTGAGAAAAAATGTCTGAACTGTTAGATAAAAGGTATCAAATACTTTTCTATTCCATGGGAGAAATACATTTGATGTTTTCGTCCTTGAGACATTTTAGTGAGTAGTAATTTGTATTCTGCTCTTGTGTACATGAATCCTCAATATTTTGGTCCATTTTCATTGTTTTTGATATTGTTTTACACTCTAGTCCATATGTTGGATAAAAATGTCCATGTACATTGCCATAGATTGATGAGCCTCATTTTCAGTTCCCTATTGATTGGAACAGCAAGACACAGAAATCCAAAGCAAGTTCTTGGGTAGGTATACAGTATTCTGCTCAACTTAGCACCACACGTTCATAACGTATTATTTATAAATGGTTATTTAATATTTTTGTAACTCCTTTGTTGTCTCTGTTCCTCTTTCTCAGTATTTGCGTCCATTCTACATGTTGAGTTGTCAGTACTTGGAACTCTTGGGCGTTCCCTCCAATGAAACTACTCAGCACTGCGGTCTTTATGTATCTCTAGCCACAACTTTGGCTCTGGCCATGACCCCTCTCCACTACCGCCTCAGTCAGGAGTTACTCTACAACAGATATACCATCCAAGAGCTACAGGTCTGTGTGGAAATCTGATTTACTCGATAACATATGTTAATAGCTCAATAAAAATTAAGATTGCCCTATATAAATAAAAAAATATAAAACACATGTGCCACATTCTTAGAAATTCAAATGGTTTTGAAAAAAAAAAAACCTTAAATAATTTTTAGAAAAAAACTTTCAGTTTATGTCATGTGGAAACTAAAAAGTAAAAAGTATTTTCCTTATTTCCATATTTTTCATAAATGTGTTTACCATAATAAGTTATTTGCTTCTAAAAATTTATAAAAATCTAAATTTTGCAGTAGCATCATATGATAATCTAATCATGTGATATTTTACAATGTTATAGTCATATAATATTGACCTTCACACACATTAATGGCGGTCTGCAAGGGTCTTCTCTTTCATATATTTGTATTTCGTTGTATGTTTTTCTACATATTTTTGCATGTTGTCAGTGTAAATTTAGTATTATTCCAATGCTATCATAGTATTTATTAAATACTAATGCTTTTCAATTACCTTTTATTTTTTATTATTAGTTGCCATTAAAATTTTTGGTCACAGTTTAATATTTTTGGTATGTGCTTTTATAATTTCTTTGAAATCTTTTTATATCAAGAATTTTTTTTTGTTTTGTTTTGTTTTAGTTAAAAATAACAACACTTGAACAAATGATTTTGCAAATTATTTTGCCACATGACTTGGATCAAATAAGCAGTGAAGTTTTGATAAGAGACTTCCATTCATTTAATGAGACTATTTTTCACAGTTAAAGCCATGATTTCTTTTCTTTTTTATGCCACATATATAAATTAATGAAAGAATTCATGAATAAATAAATACCTATTTTTTTAATTCAGAAATTCAGAAAAACATGCACATCATAAAGACATATATTCAAGTTATTGTGTGAATGAATTGCACTTTTGATATATTTTTTAATACAGTAATAGATCTGGACAAAAAATATTGTCATGTTATTAACCCAAGTACTATACAGTACCTAAGATGTGCTGTGATGATATAATATTTTTCTGTCCTTCACAGACTCTGGCTCCAGCCATTGATTGGCTGCTTGCCTACAAGCCACATTTCAGCCTCTTCCTATCAGCCAATCAGATCTTTTTTTAGTCTACAATCTCCCGTATATTATCCACATGTCCCAGACAATCAGTAAATGGCAAGTCCTGCATGAGATGATGGGCACGTAAGTCACTATTATATTAATATACTTAATCATATTTTCTTAAGATAATGTGATAGATCTTGATTATTAACACAGATGTTTGTGATTATGTGTAAATATCCGCAGGGGTCCACTTCATACATACATGATCTTTAGTTTTTTCCACACACTCATTCCTGCGCTGGACTCGAGGTTCTTCCAAACAATGAGAAACTTTTCCATTGCATCTGGAGACACACAAGAGGTGGGTCTGCTTTGAAGGAATTAGCCACAATGCCTTTTTGTGTGATGTAAAGCAGTGCAGATTGCATTATATTTTCTATCACTTATACTGTATTATGATTTTAGGAGATGCCACGCTGGTTGCGATGCGTTCAGCAGACGGAGCGAGGGTTTGACACTCTACTCAGTCATGCAATTAGACATAGACATGCACAGAAAGAGGTACATGATAATTGGATGTCATGAAGAAATAAAAGAGTATGCATTAATGTGAATTTAATAAAGCAATGACACATGAGATTTGACAAGTGTTTTTCTCTCTCCGCCAGGCTGAAGAGTTGATTCATGATGTTTATTCATCCCTCGAGAAAAAACTAACAGATTTGATCTGGAGGGATGACAGATCATCAGCCTTTATTTTGAAGAAGGTATGATGTGAATCATATACAAAAACATATCCTACTGAAACTTGTATGGGTCTGTGTTAAAATCATTTTGTATATATTTTTCAGATAAAATCTCTCAATCCAAGACTCTCCGCTAAAATAAATAACCTCAGTCATGCAGAACTCAACCATATCTATGAAAAGGTAAATGAATTTCGATGAATTAAAAGTCAGTGTAGTGAATGAAACATTTTCATTCATGAATTCCCTCCTTCGTTCATTGGCTGTGTTTGTCTTCTTCTCTGCAATAGGTGGTTTTAAATGAGGAGGATTTTTTCACCAACTACCTGCAGATGCTGGTGCTGGAGCAGAAGAGCAGGAGCAGACTGCTCTCACATGGCACACAGACTGATGGGTTAGTGCTCTCATATTTGGGAGACCTCCTGGGAAAACTAGTTTTCTGTTGAAGAGGTGCTAGTGAGGCCAGCAGGGGGTGATCACCCTGTGCTCTGTGTGGGTCCTAGCCCCCCAGTATAGTAAAGGGGACTGTATGATGTCAAAAAAAGCACCGTCTTTTGGATGAGACGTTAAACCGAGGTCCTGACTCTCAGTGGTCATTAAAATCCCAGGATGTCCTTTAAAAAAAAGAGTAGCGGTGTGACCTCAGCATCCTGGCCAAATTTGGCCTCTGACCATCATGGCCTCCTAACAATCCCCATATCTGCTGATTGGCTTCATCACTCTCCACCAGTAAGCTGGTGTGTGGTGGGCGTTCTGGCGCAATATGGCTGCCGTCCGTTCATCCAGGTGGATGCTGCACACTGGTGGTGGACGAGGAGATACCCCCTCACAATGTAGATCCCTTTGAGTGCTTAGAATAGTATTAACTGGCATTATATTCATATTTAACTAATTCACATTTTAGTTTCATATTTAATTTGTTTACTTTTTTTTAATAACTGGAGTAGTGACAGATATTTTCTTCCAAATTGTGATGCGCATCTGAGCGAAATTGATTATCGAGAATAAAAAAACAATATAGGGAATAGTGGAAGATCTGAATGAGAGCTTGTGGTTGATCATAGAAAAGTAAGTTCAGCCAAAAATGAAAATTAGTCCATTTTACTCACCCCTAAGGAATCCTAGGTGTATATGACTTTCATCTTTCAGACGAATCCAATCAGAGTTATATAAAAAATTGTCCTGGCTCTTTCATGATCTCTAATGGCAGTGGGCAGGTTTTTGTTCAACAGTCCAAAAGTAGTCAAATAAAGTGCACACATCTACATTAAAACACGCATCACACGGTAAGACACTTATCCATATTTAAAACAAAATAAACACCTTTTTCTCACTTCCGCTAACTGTCGTCGTCAGAAGCCGTTCTGGGATGATGATGTAGGACATATGCGTAGCGTAAGCACCAGTGGTTGGTGACGAACACAGAAGTGCAACGGAGAAACAAGACAAAACACTGGTCACGAATTATTAGCACAAAACAAGGATTTGTAAAGAAAAAAGATAAAACCAAAAGGAGGCTGGTTTTCCTTTGCTCCTGAAAACAAATGTTTGTTTTCGTGAGACTACGCTTACATCATACGTTATCCGCCGGAAAGGCAGTCTCTCGGGAATATGCGTATGCCAGTTAGAAGAGGTTACACAAAACTGTTTATATCGTTTTAAATATGAATATTTTTCTTACAAAAACGCATCGATATGCTACAGGAGGCCTTAATTCACCCCCCAGAGCTGAGTGATGCGCATGTTAATATGGATGGATGCGCTTTATTTGACTACTTTTGGACTGTTGAACCAAAACACCTGCCCATGCCATTATAAAACTTGCAAAAACAAGAACATTTTTATATATAACTTCGATTTGATTCGTCTGAAAGAAGTAAGTCATATACACCCAGGATGGCTACAGGGTGAGTAAAACATGGACTAATTTCATTTTTGTGGACAAATGATTAGAAAAGTCAGTCTTGAAGATCGAGTTATTACATTTTGATAAAACATCCAAGTAAATAAATAATAAATCAAATGCATTCATGGATGACTTGTTCACAATAAGATCAATAAAATACACTTAGAAAATAGATGGGGTGAATTTACATCCATAAATCATCATCCATTTTACATTTCTGTCTTTCCTTGCCTCTAGATTGTCTATCACTCCATCCATCTCTGGAAATGACATCATCATCCCTGTTGGAATGTTCGTGTCACCCTTCTTCCATTCCTCATATCCCAGGTATCAAGTGACATCATACAGCATAAAGAGGAATATTCAGTGGAAATACTATTACATTCCAATATTTGCACCACTTTTAGTAAAATAGTGCTATTTTGTAACTTGAATGATAGTAAACAAAATCTGATCTTTTGACCTTGTTTTTTTAATGTACTCTTCTACTTTTATGTGCTGAATGTAAGATGCTTAAATATTCATGCATAAAAAATGTTATATAAAATGTTTACATCAATATTCTATAGGGCAGTGAATTATGGCACACTGGGATCTCTGATGGCTAAAGATCTTCTTCACCTTCTGCTCCCTGATAGTAAGTCAGTATGAACCTCAGTCTGAATCTGCATGTGTGAGTGTTTGAGTCTTTTTAATCACCTTCTATGTTTTTCCTCACTAGTCCACACACAGGCCAACAATCCAGTGTCAGAGAGCATGTGCATATGGTCTCATTATCAGAGTGTGAACAAGGATCCAGGACGGGTCGGCACATTCTCTCTTTCCTCCTCTGAACAGCAGGAGGTTTGGGTGCAGTACTCTGCTCTACAAGTGGCACTGGATGTAAGCTAACCTACTCTAAACAAGGGTTTTCAATATTTTATTCCATGGACCCCCAAATATGATTGGAATTGTAACCACCCTCGGGCCATCTAAGATGTAGATGAGTTTTTTTTTTTTTTTTTGGAACATATTCAAAGAATATTAAGCATTGAATTATTGTCTCACCTCTGCAGTGAATGGGTGCCGTCAGAATGAGAGGTCAAACAGGTGATAAAAACATCATAAGTAATATACAAGTCCAGTCCTCAAATTAACTAATTTATTTTCCACTTCAAACCGGCTAAAATAATCAATAATAATGCTTCCTCCAGTAAAAAAAAAAAAAATCTTGCCTGAATAAGGAGACAAATGTGCACAGATCAAGCACCATTTATTAGCGAAACCAGTCCAAACGAGTTCTAAACAAATATCTTGGTGGATTTTGATGAGAAAGGACAATTATCAGTTGTTTGTTAAGCTGTTTTTATCATTTCTCTCATTCTGACGGCACCCATTCACTGCAAAAGGATCTGTCGGTGAGAAAGTGATGTTGTGCAGAATTTCTCCAAACCTGTTCCAATGAAGAAACAAACACATCTTGGATGGCCTGAGGGTCCGTTTTCCACAAATTACAATTTTGGGGTGAACTATATTATGATGTTTTTTCCCATTATAGAACTGCATTGTCAGGTTTGTTTATTTACTTATGTATTTATTTTTATCTAATTTGTAATAGCTATATATTTATTTATTTATTATGTTATTCATTATATTATTTTCCCCTTTAAACTTTCAACAAACCTCTGCTCTAATCTAAAACAATGTTCTTTTCATTGTTAGCCATGAACCCAACATTTTTTTTTTCTCAACATTTTATCTTCTTTACAGGCTTATAAGATGAGTTTCACAAGGCATCCAGAAGACTCATCTCTATCGGGCCTCTCTTACATTCACCTGTTCCTCTCTTCCTTTACTAAGGTACTGAGAACATGTCAATGAGAAATGCAGAAGCACTCAAGCACATGTGATAATGTTCAAATAATATGTTACAGGTAACGTGTGATGCTGACTCGTACCGTGAGTTCATGCCCTTTGAACCCTCCTTCTTGGTGACAGTCCTGTGTTCAAACTCACGCTTCTGCCCCGAACCACTGAGCTGTGTGAATAAATCTCAGAGTCATCCTAGTGAGATGTGTCAGAGTCAAACGCTGCACTGAATCTGAGAGGAACTCTTTTCCGCTGAGACCTGTTGGAGCTAGTTTGGGACTGTTGAACCATTGGAGCTGCTCACTGTTTAGTAAAAAAAAGAGAAGGTCATTCCAGAGATCATAAAACTTTTGATATGCACTTGTTAAGGAATGGGTTTAGAAATGTCAGGTCACATACATTTAAGCAATATTATCACATTTGATAACTCATCTACAGTATGACGAACAGTTAAAGCCTGCTTGGTGGATATGATCTCTCACAGCACTTTGAAAATTTACCATGTTTTTACTATAGTGTTAATTTTTGGAGGAAATGTAGACTCATACAAAATTATATATATATATATATATATATATATAGAGAGAGAGAGAGAGAGAGAGAGAGAGAGAGAGTTATACTGGTTTAAATGTGGTAACTATACATATCACAGTTAAACTGGTTACTAAACAAGATTTATGGTAAATTTTACCAAAGAAGGAGAGCATTTTTTACAGAGTAAAAGTGTTGTAATTGATAATTATGTGCTTATTGTCTGTTGTAAATACAGTTTGAGGTCTGAAGTCTGAATGTATCATAAATGTCACACTTATATTTGAAATTTACTATATTTGGATGAAACATTAAAAAAAAAAGTATTTTTTGCATGTGTGCTTTTTGGTCTATAACTACATTAATTTACATCAGGAGAAAAAACGTTGTCAGCAAAGTGCCATTCTGAACAAACGTGTTGTTGTGACGCACATTTGATGCGTCATAAATTTTATTTTATTATTAGGGAGTTTAGTTTTTTTTATTATTATTGTTATCATTTTTTTAATATAAATTTCTGTTAGTCACTCTGGTCCACACTCCAGTATAGTAGATGGCGGTAATGCACCTTAACGTTGGATGCCACCCGCCATAAAATAATAAGAAGACGAAGAAGAAGACGTTTGATGCGCCGTAGTTCTGTGTCAACATGGCCGCACGCGCTGGAGACAAGCGTGGTCTGGAGCATTTAGATGAATATGACCCAAAACAGGCAAAACAGCAAAAAAGCTTGCACGAACAGATGACGGAAAAGCGTCTTGTTGTTGTTTTAGAAGGAGCGACGCTTGAAACCGTAAAGGTAAACGACAACTAAGCTTTTCAGAGACTGAATCATCATTTGTTATCCACTGGATTGACACTAGAGCGTTAGAAATATTTGCCCTAACCGTATGTGAACGTGTCTCTTTGCAGGTTGGAAAGACATTTGAGTTGCTGAACTGTGATCAACATAAGAGTATGATCATAAAAAGTGGAAGAGACCCTGGGAAGATTCGTCCTGACATCACTCATCAGGTAAAGCTCTTCATCTGAGTTACAATGATTTCACTATCAACAGGCTCTTTTTAATAAAAGGCGTAATACAATAAAAAGTTATACATTTTTGCAAATTCACTTTTATGAGAGATTATAGATCTGGTACACTATGGTTGTAGTTTAAAAATGTTAAGTTTTAACTTGTATGTCACTGAGAATAAAATGAAGAAAACTGTCTTGCAAAGATATTCTGTTAAGTAAAACCATGCGAGAGATTTTTCGTTGTCCCGCATCTGTCCTCTGAATGTCCTGTCTGCGTTCCCACAGTGCCTGTTGATGTTACTGGACAGTCCTCTGAACAGAGCTGGACTGCTTCAAGTCTACATTCACACAGAGAAGAATGCTTTGATCGAGATCAACCCACAGACGAGAATTCCTCGCACTTTTGCACGATTTTGTGGACTAATGGGTAAATTCACTCCATTTGCACATTTACTGTAAACAGCAGTCAGTTTGGACAGTTTTGTAATGCGAAACACTTGTATGTTTATCTTACCACTATTTGTCCTCGTATAGTCCAGCTGCTGCACAAGCTGAGTGTGAGAGCAGCAGATGGTCCTCAGCGCTTGTTAAGGCTGATTAAAAATCCAGTGTCGGACCACCTGCCAGCTGGATGCCCCCGATATTCGACGTCATTCAAAGCAGGAGATGCTGTGTGTCCCCGAACAATTGTCCCTAAAGATGGACCTGCCGCTGTTGTCATTGGAGCATTTGCACATGGAGCAGTGAGTCTGATACACTTCTCCTCACAGCTACATTAAGTATATTCTCCATGCATAGATAGTACTTTCAGAAATGTGAATTATGTCATTGCTTTTCAAGTAAATCGCTGATCTGTTTCTCCATCCTCTCGTAGGTGAATATCGACTACACCGAGAAGACGGTGTCCATCAGTAACTATCCTCTGTCTGCAGCTCTGACCTGTGCTAAGATGTGTTCAGCGTTTGAAGAGGTTTGGGGAGTGTTATGACAAAACCAGACTGTTATGAAGTGTCAGGAACAGATCTTTGGACTGTGTTGCGTGTATGTATACAATCCATTCCTTGGAGCAAGAATTGTGTTATATGACGGGACAACAGAGGAGAATATTTCACGTATTATAACACAATTTAAACTCACACTGACGCAAACCAGCATACCCTTTAAAGTGTGGGGTATTAAACTTGGGATTCATTTTGTATAAGTTTATACATTTAATAATAAACCCAGATTTGCGTATGTGAAAAACACTTTGTCTTTATTCTCCTTACAGTGAACAATAGCGTGCAACAGCGGCTACGTTTTTAGCAGCCCTGGTTTCTGGAAGTTTTCTTTTTCTATTCAAAATGTCCATGTTAAAGGAGTGTAAGCCATAAATAAAACTACAATTCCATGAAGCATTCTGAATGACAATCACAATAAAAATGGAGAAATATAAATTCAAAGTTGTTTATATGAATAGCAACGGCGTTTAGGATAGATAAAATAGTACTACGGAGTTGTGTTTTAAAGGTTCTTTACACTCAACTGTTCAAAAGAACCGATTCCCACAAAAGAATCGGACCTCCAATCACTACTTCCATAGCGAGAGCATCATGTTATTCACTGTGCTTCGTGGGAGTGGAAAAATGGCAAATTGTGGCTCTGATTGAGAGATTTGATGTGTGTAATCATGTGCAGTGTAATTAATCGATTCTGCTGTACAACTCTATTCTTTAAAAATGAAATTGAAGTGATGTAAACTGATGTCTTTGGGAAAAGCATGTGCCGCTGATTAACAACCCCAAGTTCACATCAGGTCTGTCTTTGAAGGTTTGTTATCATTAAAAGTAAATTCCCTTATAGAGAATATGAAATGATTTGTAACTTCCAGACTTTTGCAATTACCAGGTTTTATTGAGCACTATTCTGAAATGTTATTTTCAAGTTGTCTTTTAAGCGTCTCTTCACTTTTAGAAATGTTCTGGTTTATCACAGTTGTCTTGTGGTTGTACTGTAGCTTTAATCTTGTATTCTCTATTCTCACTATACATTTAGAAAGATTAAAAGTCCTATGTTTAGGCTTTGGACCCTTAAATTTCCTTGACCATCAAATGTGCTTTTAGATTGTTGTTGTTGTTGTTGTTTTCCGTCTAGGCTGGATGTTGTTTTCTATAATGTTTTTCCTTGTTCTTTCACCATTGACAACTTTGGCTTTTCTACAGGTCTCAGGCTCTATTAGTTCTTGCAGTTCATTCGAACAGTTCAGTTCCTGCTGAAGGTTTTGGCAAGTTGAGATACATTTGTAATCTTTAAATTATTTGACAAAATTTCCCAGCTAATATTTTCCAGAGATGCAATAAGGCAAGGGGGTAGGGGAGAGGGGAGGGGGGTAAAGGTGAGAACATTACAGCGGACTAGAGGTATTCTCCACATGAAATTATTTTTAAAGATATTTGCTTTACAAGCTCATTTGTAGTTACTTTAATATATTTTTAATACCTTATGTCCAAAACTGTATTTTTTCTCAAACCAAAAAATTAAGATCCTGTTGCAACATTTAATATATATAATCAAAATCCATGTCATGCTGATTTGAGTTTAACTTGAATTATTCAGTAGCGAACCACTCTGAATAACTTAACATTAGATATATGGATGCTTTAATAAAAAATAATAATACGCAAATGAGACAGACATACATTGAACAGCTTTTTATGAGACAGACACATACATTGAACAGCTTTTACGAAACAAAATACAAAAACACTTTTATTAAGCACCAGAAAGCGTATATTTACATGCAGTAGTATATAGATGATCAGAAAGCAGTGTTTTAAGAGCCCTCGTCCCGCTCCTGTGTGTCGGTGAGTAGAGAGCAGCTGTTCTCCAGGAGCGCATCAGTCTCCGTCTCAGCCGCTGACTCGTCGCTCGTCTCCGCATCCTCGCAGTCTTTAGATTCTTGCACAGGCTGATCATCAGTGTCTATGGGATCCAGGAAGCGACACACTGCGCTCTTCCTGCCGAACGACTCTTCCTCGTGGAGAGCCAACAGCTCTATCCGGTTAGAGACGGGCTCGTCCTCCTTCCTCTCCGACAGGAACGTCCGCTGAAGCTTTAGCTTCTTGATGGTGTGACATTTGTATTTAAGAACTGAACCGTGCTCTTCAAAGACCACGCAGGTTCCGATGGCATCCTCGTACTCTCCGGCGAACAGATAGTGGCCCAGCTGCATCACGGGCTGCTCGCTGTCGATGTCCACGATCTTACACGCGCCCTGCCGACTGGAGATTACATCCGAGCTGATCATCCCAGACAGCTCCGCCACAACCAGCTGCTCCTCCTCCTCCCACTCGTCCTCCATAGCTTTAGCTGATCAAGCAGTTGCACTCATTTAACTTCTTGAAGTGTCACGCAACTCATTAGCTCCGACAACATCAAGTAGCGAATTGCTTTCGCACTCGCAGAATGCGCGCGACGGAAGTAGTAATCGGACGTCCGATTCTTTTGTGGGAATCGGTTCTTTTGAACAGTTCGGTGTAATGAATCTTTAAAACACGAATCACTATTGCGTTTTCGTGTGTTTCTTAACTGTAATTGTACATTTAAATAAATACTTCTCTGACCAAGAGCAACAGTATTTTTACTTAATTAATTTACTTATACATTGACCAAATTTCACATTCATAAGTGTACATTTACTAAGAAACCCGGTGTTATGGTTTTGTTGACTGAAATATAAATTGACCGTGTCAGAGACACAATAAGAAAGCTGTAAAAACTTTGAAAGCTTGTGAACTTTGTAATATAAAGTTAAGCCTATTTATCTGGTTATCTTAATTTGTATGCATGTGTATATGTGTGTATGTGTATATCTTGTGTCTTTGTTTTGAACTTTTATACCTCACCCGGCAACTCCGTTGTCATTTATTGTTCTATTCTATTCTATCCTTGTCTTTTTTATTTTAATCTTTTTTATATAAAACATTGTATATTACTGTTCTTTAAAAAAAGATTTAAGATAAACAATATCCATTTCGTACGTGTGTGTTGCTCGGTAATTAAAGTTACTTTTCGCATATTAATTAAAACCTCGATTCACCGAAAGAGAAAAAAAAAAAAAAAAAAAAAAAAAAAATATATATATATATATATATATATATATATATATATATATATATATATATATATATATTTATAGAATCAATGGATTAGGTAAAGATCCGACTCCAAAGAATGAATCGTTCATCCATCGGGCATCGATAGCAACTTCCGGAAAAGCAACGCGTGTTGAAGTCACATGTGCGCTAGTTCATAGCAGCTGAGAGACACATGTACTCAGGCAACTTTACTAAATTAGAGCTAACTATTGTCAGAGTGTCCTAGAAAAGTTCAGAATAAGCGCAAGAACGTGTTTTTGTTAAACAGTGAGTATCTGATGTTTTTTTTGTGGGTCTTTATCGGTTCACTGTAAGCTAAATTAGTCTCGTAGTTTGTAGCGTGCTAACGTTAGTTAATGCTGCGCAAAATACATTTCAATATTTATTTTCTAAACATGGTATTGAGTTTACTGCAATAATATAAACATAACGGGTTTGTATTTTAGTGGCCGTCTGAATATATTAACATTACGTGTAAAACTGTGGAAGCAGCTCCACGTTCCGATCTGATAATCATCCAGTTTGTCACGATTAGACACCTAGACATCTATTTTACTATAAATAACGTTAACCCTATGAATTGTGTAGAGGAGTATGTTTACATGAGTGTAATCCTACAGTATGAAAGCCACATGGGGCATGTCCTGGCAATCTTCACACTGTCTAGGTTTCTGTTTCTGGCCTAATTATGATGTTTTGTTTTTTTATTCTGGTCAAATATCAACTTCATGTTTACTTGTATTATTACCGTAGAGCAGGTTTCTAGGTGTCAGTCATGGGCAGAAGGTTGGACCCCACCATCAAGGTGAAAAGAGGACCTGGACGTAAGGCCAGAAAACAGAAGGGAGCAGAAACTGAGCTGAACAAGTTTTTGGTTGATGGTAAAACACACATTCTCTGAGATTTGATTACTCTGCTACATTTTCATGTTTTATGTATTCATTATTTATATACCTATTTTAGAATATATTGAAACAATGGTTATTCTCTGTTTGTAGAGGATGGGCCAAAAAAACTTTCAAGCAGAGCGAGAAAACGGTACGTTTCTTTTAAATGACTGCGTATGAATAACTACATGTAGTTATTTCTTTTGTCGTATTTTTGTATCTCTGTGGTAATTTCTTATGAATTGTATTAATTCTTTTCCCAAAATAAATTTCAACAGAGCTGTAAAAAGAGCCCAAGTAACTAAAGAACCCAAACAAGAGGAAAAGCCTAAGAAAGGTATTTAAACATTTAAAAATGGAATTATAACGGAATTACAATGTTCATGCACCCATGAATCTGTAAATGAATTATTTTCTATTGCAGGATTCTCAGATGAGAATAATGAATGGCTAAAACCAGCACAGAGGAAGCGAAAGATTGAACAATCTGAAGAAGGTGAAGACAGTGACAGTCAATGGGAAGAAGATGATGATGATGATAATGAAGAGGGCTTAAATAACAAGGAAATGGAGGAAGAGGATGATGACGATGAAGATATGGTGGATGACTATGGTGCTGATGAAGGGGATGATCAAGACAGCGATGGAGAAGAGGTAGGATTTCAACCAGTGAAAAACATTTGTGTAGAGGAAATCTTGTCCTTTCTCCTGTCAAAAAGGATATATATATATATATATATATTTGTATTTAGCATGTGAGATGAACCAGAAAATTTCAAAATACATTTAGTCACTTCACAAAATATGCAATAATATGAGGTTATGACAGCATTGTAGCATACTACCATTTGAAATATCTTTTATTATATATTATTATTATACACTATAAATACTATTAAAAACAATAAGCATAGTTTTCGAAGCGTAGCCATTTCCTTATTGTAATCATATCATTACTTGGCCTGTCAGCTTCTGCCAATTGAGAAAGCTGCAAGAAAACAGAAAAAACAAACAGGCGTGAAACCAGAGAGTGATGATGATGATGATGATGATGATGATGATGAGGAGGAAAAGGAAGATTTAAAGGAAGATGAGGATGAAGAGGATACTGTACAGGCAAATATTGATGAAACCGAACAATTCAAACTCCCAGGTGCAGCAGATCGAGCGAAGGAGGGTGAGTTCAACTCTTAGTATGTCATCCAACTAGAGAAATTCACAGCCTCGGAATGACATTGCTCTAAAAGTGTATTTTAACCTTCAATCTCAATATGTGCAGGTCTTTTAGCGATGGACCTACAGACCATCCATCAGAGGATCAAAGATAATGTGGATGTGCTGTCTCACTTCAGTGAGAAGAGAGAAGAGGGTAAAGAGAGATCGGAGTATCTCTCTCTGCTGCGCTCTGACCTCTGCACCTACTACAGCTACAACGAGTTCCTCATCAGCAAACTCATGGACCTTTTCCCGCTCTCTGAGGTGCGTGTTTGTGTCCGCTAATGAGGAGTTACTTAGCATGACTGGGTTTTTAACCATCTAAATTGCTGAAGTGCAGATGCTTCCTGTTTTAGTACCACCCATCTGCTTCCTCACAAGGTGTGTGGCTATGCTAACAGGATAGAGGAAGTGTCTGTCAAGATCTGAAGGGGTGGATGGCCACACCTCCTCCACCTCTATATGATTTGGCAGTACATCATAAAAAAACTGTCTTTGTAAAGCTTTGGAAGTTGTTTTCTTACGTGTCGATTGA
The DNA here is from genome assembly GCF_963082965.1 of Carassius carassius. Classification (NCBI taxonomy): domain Eukaryota; kingdom Metazoa; phylum Chordata; class Actinopteri; order Cypriniformes; family Cyprinidae; genus Carassius; species Carassius carassius. The sequence continues at coordinate 13,160,841 of NC_081769.1, forward strand.
CGTACATATACAATGTTCAATTTCAGCTGATTGATTTTCTTGAGGCCAATGAAATTCAGAGGCCGGTCACCATCAGAACCAACACCCTGAAAACCAGGAGGAGAGACTTGGCTCAGGTCTGAAAAGATTTCTTTTCCATTTAAATATTGTGATATTTTGTATAAGTCCTTTTTGCACCTGCTTTGTGATTGGACGGTGTGAAATATTGGATCCAAAACATGATCCAGTTACTCGAACCTCATCAGAGCTAGTTTAAAACATGCATGAGACCACAGTGTATTTGTAGAATGAATGCTAACATATCGAGATACATCTGAACAGTGTCAAAAGGCCAGTTATCTGTTAGTCATTCACAATACTTCTGGCAGTATGTGGCTTTTAAAGGAAATAATCACCTAGTTGAAAAAAATGGTATAATTTTGGACATGCCGTCATGCATGAGACTTCTTGTGTGAGGCATGCAGATCCAAAGTTCAAATAATATTGATTAACAGTAGAAACAGACACATTAGGGAAATCTCTCAGATAAAGATGGTTTGCAATTATCAGTAGTGTCCTGCTTACACAGAGGTCACTTCTAAACCAAGCAGCTTTCTAGTGGTCGCAAACGGGCAGAATTTTGAATGGTAAAAGTGCAATAAAGTGAAAGATGTATGCGAGTGAATGCAAGCTTGCAGTAAGTTGTGGAGGGGCAGAGTTTAAGTGGATTAAATAACTAAAGAAGTCTGCCGTAACTCACTTTCTCGAGAAAAAAAAAAAAAAAGGTACAAAAGCTGTCACTCTGGCACAGTACCTTTTCAAAAAAAGCTACACTTTTGTACCTTTTGGCTACTAATTTGTACACTTGAGGTACAAAGATGTAAGTTTGGTCCCATTCCAGTGATAGCTTTTGTACCTTTTTTTCAGAATTTTGATAAAACGAGAAAAAAACTAGTTGAATCATTCATAAATATCTATAACATGCAGCATTTTATGCTGACTTTGAAGGGATAGTTCACCCAAAAATGAAAATATGATGTTTATCTGCTTACCCCCAGGGCATACAAGATTTAGGTGACTTTTTTTTCTTCAGTAGAACGCAAATAAAGGTTTTTAACACAAACCGTTGCAGTCTATCAGTCTTATAATTGAGGTGAATGGGAATCACGGATAAAACACACAATATAACAGAAAAAAATTATAATTATTAAACCCTGTGGTTCTTGGCGATACATTGATGCAAAGACACAAAACGATCGGTCTGTGCAAGAAACTGAACAGTATTTATATATATCTCAAATGAGAGATATGTAACGGTAATGCACTTATAAGTCTGCAATCCACCATAAAGCAAGAAGACACCTCACGCGCCTGCTGCTGAGAACAGACAGAAGTTTAGACATTGCGTGAATCAAAGGTTAAAAAAAACAACTATATAAATACTGTTCAGTTTCTTGCACAGAGCGATTGTTTTGTGTCTTTACACATCAATGTATCTTCACGAGCCCCAGGGTTATGTTTGTGTATGTTTTTTTCTTCGTTTTATTGTATGTTTTAGCCGTGATTCCCATTCTCCTCCATTATAAGACTGACAGACTGCAACAGTTTGAGTTAAAATCTCTGTTTGTGTTCTACTGAAGAAACAAAGTCACCTAAATCTTGTATGCCCTGGGGGTAAGCAGATACACATCATATTTTCATTTTTGGGTGAACTATCCCTTTAACAGTCATCAAAAATACTGTATACAAAAAACTGTCACAAGGGATACATCTGAGGCCTATTTTTACCCTATTTTAATACCAGTCTCGCCTGCCCACTGGGAACATCCCAAAACTACAATTAAAAAATACTGATGTCAGTCTGGTTCACAGACGTCTTGTAATCTAAAGGCATGTTCTTTAACACAGGCTCTGATTAACAGAGGAGTGAACCTGGATCCATTGGGGAAATGGTCCAAAGTGGGCCTGGTTATATATGACTCTTCTGTTCCCATAGGTTAGTTCCAGTGTCATAACAAAACAAACATTTATTTTTTCATTCTTCATCTTTCATCGACTGAAAGAATTAACGTTATTTGTATTTCTCTCTTTTGAACAGGAGCAACTCCTGAATATCTGGCAGGCCAGTACATGTTGCAAGGTGCATCATCGTTTCTGCCTGTAATGGCGCTTTCGCCCCAGGAGGGGGAGTCAGTGCTGGACATGAGCGCCGCTCCAGGAGGCAAGACCACATATATGGGTGAGCATATGCTTCTCTGTCACAGTCACGCCAACTGCTGTGTTATTGTACAGCGACACCAAAATATTACAGTCAGACAGTTCTACAATGTTATATTAAAAAGTTCTGAGAGTGTGTGAAGCCAAAATGTGTATCATTTGTGTGATGCAGCTCAGCTCATGAGGAACACAGGCATGATTGTGGCTAATGATGCAAATGCAGACAGACTGAAGAGCGTGGTGGGAAACATCCATCGTCTCGGTGTCACTAACGCGGTCATCTGCAACTATGACGGCAGACAGTTCCCCAAGGTTCTGTCCTGTTCTCTTTCTTTTTGGCTTTCAGTTAACCATGTTGTTTCATCTAGTGTCATTGTTTTGGGTATATATATATCCAGGTTTTTTTTATACATTTCTATACAATTATGTGTTTTACTTGAATGGTAGGTGATGGGAGGTTTCGATAGAGTGCTTTTAGATGCTCCTTGCTCGGGTACAGGAGTTATCTCTAAAGATCCAGGAGTAAAAACCGGCAAGGTAACATTTATTTTCTCTTTGTGGCATTTGATACTGAAGCTTTTAAAGACCAGCCTTTATTGTGAAGTGTACTTTTATGTACATTCTCCATTGAAACTCAAACTTTCTGTCTGTCTCTCAGGATGAGGCTGATATTCTTCGCTCGGCTCACCTGCAGAAGGAGCTCATCCTGTCTGCTATCGACTCTGTCAATGCTGATTCTCCAACTGGCGGATACCTTGTTTACTGCACATGCTCTATTATGGTTAGTTGCACACACTAGCTATGTATGCATCTCCCTATTTTTATGCACATTTTGAAGTATCACATCAGAAACTGATGAAACAGAAAGTGATGGCAATGCCAAAAAAAAAAAAAAGATCAATTCTTTCACAAAGATTTTATGCTCTTCGAGTCTGCATTTGAGTAAAAATGCAGCTTTGTCATTTTGTGATCTGTGTCACATGATCCTTTAGAAATCAATCTAGTATGTCTTCTCCATAGGTAGAGGAGAATGAGTGGGTGGTGGACTATGCTTTGAAGAAGAGAAATGTAAAGCTGGTCCCCACTGGACTAGACTTTGGCAACGAGGGATTCACCAGGTAATGAGGCCTTATTTGAGGTCCATCTACAGCAATGAAGGCTGAGCTCCTAGAAACTGAGTTCGTAATGTGAATTTGCCAAAGAAAGTTTAAGAAATTATCAAGTGCACTTAGAATATATGATCTCCTCTCCACAGATTCAAAGAAAGACGTTTCCATCCCTCTCTCAAACTCTCTCGCCGATTCTACCCTCACTCCCAAAACATGGATGGATTTTTTGTGGCCAAGCTAAAGAAGCTGTCTAACACCATCCCCACTGCCCCAAAAGAAACAGGTGTGTAATCATTTCCCATTTGTTTCCACATCTTGTTTATTTTCTGATCTGATATTAAATCTATTAACTGTTCTTCAGAAGATGAAGCAGAATCTACTAAAACGGAGACCGCAGCCTCATCCGTGCAGATCCAGAAACCAGAATCTAAGACCGCTTCAAATCCAGAGAAAAGCAAGATGGGCAAGGAGCAGAAATTAAAACAGAAGAAATCTGAGCCGGCCATCATCACAAAGAAAGCCGGAGTGAAATCTGAGAATAAAAAATCTGATGGTCCCAAAGGGGCCAAAATCCCAAAGTTGGATGGTGAAGCATCCAAAAAGAGCGAGAAGCCTGACAAAAAGCAGAAGGTAAAGGAACTGAATGGAGATTCAACAAAAGAGGTAGGGAAGGAGAAGAAAGAGAAAAGCCAGTTGGAGAAAAAGAAAAACAAAATGCAAAGGAAGAAATTGTTGAAGAAGAATAAAAACAGAATGGGGAAAAACAAGTTTAGGAAGTTAAAAAATGTTCTTGGACACTAAAAACAGTGGACAGTGAAATTCAGTCTTGTGTCGCAGTGAACTGACATGGACCTGTGTGCTCAGGACTGGGACCTGTCATTGGTTTGACACGAGATGGGAAGTTAAATCAATCCCAACGTGCTGTTAGGGACTTGAAGATTATCTTTTAGAAGTGTACACAATTGTGTGTATCTATCTTGCTTCCCAAGACTTTTGTACACCTTATTGTTATCGCTTTACTGTGAGGATTACTTCAAACATGTGGTATAAATCTTATAAATGTATATGTCATTGTCCGTTTTTAATGGATTTTGTTTTGAAAAAGAACATTTAACTGAAATACTGCAAAAGAGTGAGTATGTGGTCTGTTTTTCTGTCACCTATTAAAAAGAAAGTTTGAAAAAAAAGTAGTTTGGTGTCTGAAAAAGTGACGTCTGAGACCTTGAAGTACTTTGGTTTTAGCCTTCCCTGAAAAGAGAGTGACTGAAATGATATTTCACGGCTCGTCTTATAACCTGACCTTTCGTTTCAGCCTTTCAGGAAGTCACCTCAGAAAATCAGATCAAAAACTACTGAGGTAGAAGTGAAATCTTGCTTTGAGCAAGAGTGCATCACGACTGCTGTTCAGCAGAACCTATTGACTTCACTTTTCACATCGCAAAAAAAGTTTTCTTTGGGTTCAAATGTCTAAAGCGCTCAGCATATGATCTTTCTTCCCACCCGTCTGGCCCGGTGTCTGTGTAACCATGGTAATGAACTTATCGCATTGTACCCTCTGAACTGCGATTCTTTCTCTGTGCTTGCATGAAATCCTTCTCGCTCCACAAAAGATGGCCCAAAATGCCATAATTATCTCCGCTTGTTCCTCCCAAAGCTGTTCATTCTGTTGAAATGTAGCACGTGTGTTGGCAAAGCGTTTATTTTAATCACATTGCAGTGATTACATGCAGGGAGATAATTTAAGGTTGTGCCTGAAGGGTAAACGAAGCCATTCAGCAGGCCTGTGGGTAAAACGCTTCACATCAGACTGGTTTGACACCCCACTGATTAAGTGGTATTGTGGACGGGTAATTATCAAGATCACCTGCGCATATGATTGCAGGGGTAGAGTGTCCAGTCTGTCTTCAGTAAGAACTACTTCCTTTGTTTTGAACAGTGTAGTTGAGTTTTCTCTTATTGTGTCACCAGTATAGTCCATACTAATGTTTTAGGTTGGTTAGTGGTGCTTACAAAGACGAGAAACACTATTAAGGTGGGTTAGGGTAATGTGGGACACTTTTTAGCCATTTTGATTTGTGCATCATATTTCCATAGGAAGCCAAAATGATACATCAAAATGTTATATCATTATGAAATCCCCAAGATGTTCCCTATCTAAATTGTAATTAAAGGGGAAATGGCACATATATTAGTGCCCCTTGTGCCAAATCGTTTAAGAATTTGTGGATTTTCTAATGTGGGACACTGGTTTGGCTTATAAATAGGATTTTTTTTTTTTTTTTTTTTTAACACAAAGTCAACTTTACGTTTAACACTCCTGGGGCCTGTACCATGAAGCTAGATTAGCTGGTTAGCCAGGTAAGTTTCAGGTTAGTTTGCACCAATCCTGGGTCTTGGGTACCATGTAAGTGGCTTGGCTTTTAGCAGCATTCATTGCCATAGTAACTTACACTCCATGGCTATCCTGCTCCAGGGCAGGTTATGGTCTGGCTTAGAGAGCTCAAACTGAAGGTGGACCAATCAGATGTGAGAGGTCTGACACAAAGTCACTCCAGTTTATCTTGCTCCAAATTAAAGGTCAATAATGCTAAAAAAAAAAATAGAAGTCTAGGTTTAATGATAATTACTGAGTCATTTTATGATTTACATAATAATTGTGATTTATATTATTATTATTATTATCTTTTACACACAAGCAATTTTAGTTTAACTGTTATTATAAATTGTTTATTTTAAATAATGTATACAGATCATGTAATATAAATAAGCCGTAGTATCAAAAAATTGCACTATTTAAAAATAAAAATAAATCTGACCTTACATGTCCGAGTCTATCACTATATATTTTCAAATGTTTAAACTAAGTTAACATGTTTCACTTGTCACTGCACTGATAGAGCAAGAATATTTATTTTATTTGTCCTCCTTCATTTTTCATATCACGTTTAAATTTGTCATATTCTTCAATCTCAACCTTTAGCAAAACCTTTAACCTTTAGTTTTGAATCTCGCTGGGTCTCTCGAGAGAAGTAAATCAAACTTGCTTTGTGCTGCAAGGCTCGTGGCTGTTCGCCGGTGATGTCACACATTAATGTGAACACGCTCCACAAACTCAGGATCAAAGCCTGAGTTGACAAAGAAAGTTGATGAACAGCATCATGGTACCAACAAAGCCGGATTGGAGAGGTTTTCAAACTAATCCTGTAACTCTGAATTTGTTCAGTTACCATCATGGTACAGGCCCCTGGGCAGTCATGGACTCATCATGGTCCAGGATCCCATTGTCCTCTAGTGGCTAAATTGTGAATCTGGATCTTAAAACAAAATAATATTGCTTTATTTATAAGCCCTAAAATTGACAAAATTGCATGTACTGTATGGCATTTAACCTTCTTAATGCACATTTTATCAATTGAATAAGATGGTATATTTGACTGTCCCACGTTAGTCAAAACCTGCTGTCCCACTTTTGAAACATCCTTTTCTAAAGTGGGACAACAAAGATTTCTTTAAATAGAAAATATTCTTAACACATTTTAAGAATATAATTGCAAAATATGATGTATAAATTCATCACAAATGTAATTTGATAACAATTTAGAACAACGTTTTATTATCCTTAACATAAATTTTGACTAAAACCTATGTCAGTGTCATTTCAGTGAACTTTACAAGAGGTACTTCCTGTTTGTTGATTTTCTTGGCCACATTTCTGACATAATTTCCAGAAAGTCCAGCGATTTCAATAACTTGACACTCCTGCTTGAATTCAACACCAATCATGTTCACTTTAATGTTGTAAAAGAAGAGATAAACGCAATGTAGCTTCGTTGTGTCCCACATTAGTCAGTGTCCCACATTACAGTAATCCACCCTAGTCCTGAACAAGTTTTGTGAACTAGTGCGTAAATGAAAATGGCTTAATGAGTGAGTGAGTTTTTGTATGGTTTCGAAAAACGTTTATGCTATTTTCAAAGAAAGTTAATGGTTAAAAATGTCATGTGTAGCCAGGTAAAAAGTGATAAAAATGTTTTATACCATCATAAAAAAAAGAAAGTAAATGTTTCTATAAAATTTGTTCATTTTGTCTCCGTTGGTAAATCTTTTTGTACATATTTATACATAATAACGAAGTGATTTTGCTTATGTACAGTTGTGCTCATAGGTTTACCCCTTGCAGAATGTGCAACATGATAATAATTGAAATAAAATAAGAGGGATCATGCAATTTGCATGTTATTTGTATTTTTTATTTAGTACTGTCCTGAATAAGCTATTTCACATAACAGATCTTTACATATACTCCACAAGATAAAGTAATAACTGAATTTAAACAATGACCCCATACAAAAATTTGCATACACTTTAATCTTAAAGAGATGGTTCACCCAAATATGAAAATTCTGTCATTAATGCATGTCGCTCTAAACCTCTGATTAAGAACTCTGTTCATCTTTGGAACACAAATTAAGATATTTTCGATGAATTCTGAGAGCTCTCTGACCCTCCCATAGACAGCAAGGTCATTACCACGATCAAGGCTCAGAAACATTTACATTTACATTTCATTTCATCATTTAGCAGACGCTTTTATCCAAATCGACTTACAAATGAGAACAATAGAAGCAGTCAGATCAACAAGAGAACAACAACAGTATACAAGTGCCATGACTCAGTCTCAGTTAGTCTAGTATAGAATGCATAGCTGTTTTTTTTTATATATAAATGAAAAGACAAGAAAAGGAAAAAGTGCTAGTATTAGTTGGTTAAGTGCATGCGAAAAAGATGGGTCTTTAGATGTTTCTTGAAAATGAGTAAAGACTCCGTGAGAGTCCGTGAGAGTGATTTTGAACTTCTTTGGGATGGTTAGGCCTTGTGCCTTGTGGTGTCGTTCACTTGCAGAGCGCAAACTTCTGGAGGGCACATAAGATTTAACCAGTGGGTTTAGGTATCTTGATGCCGTGCCAGTGGTCGTCTTGTAGGCAAGCATCAGTACCTTGAATTTGATGCGAGCGGCTACTTGTAGCCAGTGTAACCTGATGAGGAGAGGAGTAACGTGAGCTTTTTTTGGCTCATTGAAGACAACCCTTGCTGCTGCATTCTGGATCGATTGCAGAGGCTTGACAGTACATGCAGGAAGGCCCGCCAGGAGAGCATTACAATAGTCCAGTCTGGAGAGAACAAGAGCTTGGACAAGAAGTTGGGTGGCTTGCTCTGACAGGAAGGGTCTAATCTTCCTAATGTTGTATAAGGCAAACCTGCAGGAGCGGGTCGTTGTAGCAATGTGGTCTGTGAAGCTTAACTGATGATCCATCACAACTCCTAAGTTTCTGGCTGTCCTCGAAGGAGTAATGGTTGATGAACCCAGCTGTATAGAGAAGTTGTGATGAAGCAATGGGTTAGCTGGAATCACCAGGAGTTCTGTCTTCGTAAGGTTAAGCTGATGGTGATGGTCATTCATCCAGCTAGAAATGTCACTCAGACAGGCTGAAATGCGAGCAGCTACCGTCGGGTCATCTGCCTGGAATGAGAAGTAGAGTTGGGTGTCATCAGCGTAGCAGTGATAAGAAAAGCCATGCTTCTGAATGACAGATCCTAATGACGTCTGTAATGATAAAACACTTCCTAGTCATCGGGAAGAAGGAGGCGGGAACCGGCGCACAATCAACAGAAAACTTTAATGATCAAAATAAACACAAAGCAGCGCATCAGCCCCTCACGGACGACTGATGCGCGCAAAATAAAACCAAAACACAACTAAAATCCCAGGCCTGGTCCTCTCTCGTCCTTCACTGTCGTCGCTCCAGTTTTATATCCTTCCATCTCCTCCATGGGCCTCGAGACCGGCGGGTCGAACAGGTGTAGCTCATCTCCAATCACTCCACCGGCCTCGCTCCCATGTCCCTCGGCCCCGCCCCACTCGTCACATACCCCCATCGCCCCTCGCAGGCCGGGGGGTACTCCCGAGACTGCGCTCTACCCCCACCCCCCCCTCCCTCCGGGGGGGACCGCTCACGGGGACCTGCGGGAACCTGGGGGTAGGACAGGCGAGGCGAGAGAAAAGGAGATGGAAGGAGGAGCGACAGAGACGAGAGAGGGGAGAGAGGAGAAAAAAAAAAAAAAATTCCGGTTCCCAGACGCACTGCTGCTCGGCCCTCCACCAGCTGGGTGATCTCCTCCGCGGTGCCTGGCAGTGGCACTGGACGGCCCTCGGCGGACGGCACGACGCTCCTCCGCCGCCCGGTGGACGGCGACGGCTCCTCCGGTTTTGGGCAGCCGGCAGGAGTCTCCCGTTCCCTGCTCCTCCCCGTTCCGGCGGATGGCAGCAGGCTCCGGCCACCTGGCGAACGGCGCCGACTCCTCCGCTCCCTCACGGACGGCAGCCGTCTCTCCACATCGTGGGCGGCCGGTAGCGAGCTCGCCCGTCCCCGGCAACTCGCTCCAGCCCACCGCCTCGAGCGTCCATGGCGGCACACTCCTCGCCTGCTCGATGGCACCGCGGATTCACCACAGCGGCGAGGGATCTTCAGCAGCGCGTCCCTCCTTCTCCCGGGTTTCGGCACCACTGTAATGATAAAACACTTCCTAGTCATCGGGAAGAAGGAGGCGGGAACCGGCGCACAATCAACAGAAAACTTTAATGATCAAAATAAACACAAAGCAGCACATCAGCCCCTCACGGACGACTGATGCGCGCAAAATAAAACCAAAACACAACTAAAATCCCAGGCCTGGTCCTCTCTCGTCCTTCACTGTCGTCGCTCCAGTTTTATATCCTTCCATCTCCTCCATGGGCCTCGAGACCGGCGGGTCGAACAGGTGTAGCTCATCTCCAATCACTCCACCGGCCTAGCTCCCATGTCCCTCGGCCCCGCCCCACTCGTCACAACGTCATATAGATGGAGAAGAGAAGTGGTCCAAGTACTGAGCCTTGAGGAACCCCAGTAGCAAGGTGTTGTGACTTAGAAACATCACCCCTCCAAGACACACTGTAGGATCTGTCAGAGAGTTAGGACTTAACCCACAGGAGTGCAGTTCCAGAGATGCCCATCTTTCTGAGGGTGGACAGGAGAATCTGGTGATTAACAGTGTCAAAAGCAGCAGACAGGTCCAGTAAGATGAGTACTGAGGATTTTGAACCTGCTCTTGCTAGGCGCAGGGCTTCAGTAACCGAGAGTAGAGCAGTCTCAGTTGAGTGGCCACTTTTGAAGCTAGATTGGTTGCTGTCCAGGAGGTTGTTCTGTACAAGGAACATATAAAGCTGGTTGAACACAGCTCACTCAAGTGTCTTTGCAATGAATGGAAGAAGGGAAAACTACCGGTCTGTAGTTTTCAAGAAGCGCTGGATTTAGAGATGGTTTTTTGAGCAGTGGGCTTACCCAAGCCTGCTTAAATGCTGAGGGAAATATTCCAGAATTGGACACTGATGGTTCTTGTCTTATTTGTGAAGAAAACTGCAAAGTCGTCCGCTGTAAGAGTTGATGGAGGAGGTGGTGGCGGTGGATTAAGAAGAGAAAGTCTTGAAGAGTGTCTGAGCATCACAACAGCTGTTAATGTTGTTGTGGTAGTAGGATGTTTTAGCCGTGAAGACATTTGCAGAGAAGGAAGAGAGGAGAGACTGATACACACTGAGGTCGGTAGAGTTTCTTGTTTTCTGCCATTTCCTCTCTGCAGCCCTGAGTTTAGAGCGATGTTCACAGAGAACCTCGGACAGCCAGCGGGCAGATGGGGCGGTGCGTGCTGGTCTAGACAACAGTGGGCAAAAGTTGTCCAAGCAAGATGTTAAAGTAGAGCAAAGAGTGTCCATAGCGCTGCTCGTGTCCAGAGCTGAAAACACAAGGAGATCGGTAAAATAGTCCATGTGACATCATGGGTTCAATCGTAATTTTAAGAGGCTACGAGAATACTTTTTGTATGCAAAGAAAATAAAAACAACAACGCAGCCACGTGACGCAGCTGACACAGAAAAGCATACGAAAATATCTTAATTTGTGTTCTGAAGATGAACGGAGGTCTTATGGGTTTAGATAGTCATAAGGGTGAGTAATTGATGACAGTATTTTCATTTTTGGGTGAACTAACCCTTTAATACTATATGTCATTTCCTAGATGATCTACGACTTTGATCTACTTTTATATTTTGTGATAATTGTTCACGAGTCACTTGTTGGTACTGAGCAGTTCAACAGCCTGCTGTCCTTCAGAAAAATCCTCCAGCTCCTGCACATTCTTAGGTTTTCCAGCATCTTCTACATCTGAACCCTTTTCAAAAGTGACTATGATTTCATTGAAAAAAATTTGTTTATATAATCATTTACACAAAAAAAAAACTTTCATAAATTTTGTAAAGTAATTTACAAATTTATTTATAATATATTTATTTAAGTCAGTGCTGTATTATATATACATAAATACACATACACAGCATATATTTTGAAAATATTTACTTGTATTTACATATATATATTTATACTCTTATAAATTATATAATATAAATATATTTAATATATATAAACGTAACATATTTTTCTTAAATATATATATTTTCTTTAAATATACTCAGTACACACATATTATGTAAACAACATTTATTTTGGATGTGATTAATCATGATTAATCATTTGACAACACTAATATATATATATATATATATATATATATATATATATATATATAATTTTTTTTTTTTTTTTTTTTTTAATTCATAAATGTTGAAATGATTTCAAATGAATAAAAGGTCAAATATCTTTGACTTTGCACACACAGGCTGCATCTGAATATGCATAGTTCCTTAGAAACTGAAAACAGTATTTGATGCTGTTAGGTCATTGACATTTCTAATGTAGTATGTCCAGAATACATAACACAACATATGGAACAATTGTTGTGAAGTATATACTGTACTTATTCAAAAGAAATACCTACTCTTAGAATGCGATTTCAGAAACAGCTATATTCATGAGGGTCTGCAGGGGTCTTCTCTACGATATTATCTGTTTTGTTTTTGTAAAGAGGGTCCATGTCATAGAAATTTGGGGCTTTTTTTCACTTAAGTAAGCAACCACCAATCAACTCCGTAGCGTAGCAACATGCTCAGAACAACTCAAACCCCTTAGAACTGTGGATCTGGAAGTAAAAACAGCAGCAGAAAATTCATTTAGCACATGAAACATATTTAAATAACAGCATTTCCAATGGCCTGGGGTGTTGCCTGTATGTAAATGTGCCATCCCATCCGCCCCTTCAATTTATGTTCCGCTACGTTTGTTATGTTTTGATTGCCTCAGTCTCTCTGTGGTGCATCTGAACATGTTTGTGTCTTGTCGTGACTTCACAGTTTGACCGTATAGTTAATCCTCTCACAGCGGGGAAATGCGACAGAGTCTTCATTATATCCTTCAGCTGCCTATATCAGGAATGACTGCAGAAACGTGTAGGCCTTCGCAGAAGTCTGGACCTGGGAGACGCAGCTGTCAAACCCAACTAGCCTACATCTTACCACTCTGCTTCAGCCACAGAATAGTTCAACTAAGATGACAATTCTGCCATTATTTGCTCACTATTTGTTTAAAAAACTACTTTAAACATATTTAATTATGTATGGCAGAATATCCAGGGTGATCTTCTCCACTGTTTTTATGTAAACATGAAATATTAGAGGGATGGGTTTAAAAAAAATGATCTAGACCCTGCATTTTTATTTTTTTCATTGCACTACCCTGCATCTTTCAAATCCTTATACATGGGAAGCTTTTCAAAAAACGTGTCCTTAGACCTTGCATTTTTCATTCCACTACCCTGCATCTTGCATTATTAAAGCAAAATCATGGTGTGAATAGCCCTGTAACACTTATCTGTCAGATGTTTAGTACAGAGCCCCACACATGACATGTAGGAAAACATTTATAGTGCACAATATAATAATTTGTTCCCTCGTTTAAATAAATTGTGCATAAAAATTTGTTCCCTCATTTTACTTAATCGTGTTAAATACTTTATATTTACTTGTAAATTGTGCTCACAAATTAGTAAAATGAGGGAACTAATTATTAAGTTGTGTGGACGCTTTACTATTTTAAAATTTTTTCCCCTGCATGTCATGTGTAGGGCTCCGTAGTTTAGAAACCCAACAAGTGATGTCAAATTCCGGATTGAATGACTCTTTTGAATCAATTCTTTTCAATGAATCAATCCTAATTATGAAAGTCAAGTTGACAGGTCAGTTTTTTTTTTTTACTTCCTGTAGAGCTTAAAATGTACAGCACAGCTTGTTGATCTGGTTTTGCTCAGTCTTGTCCTGTGCTGTGCAGTGAAGGTCTGTCACAGCTGGGTCTGACTGAATCACTAGATATCACGTCCTCTTTTTGTCTCTCTCTACAAACTTTCTGAACTCTGAGACCTTTATTTTGAAATTTAGAGCTCTTCTCAGGGTCTGTTGTCCTCTCAACCACCCACACAGACGAATCTGCCCACTCTCATTTCTCACCACACATGTGCACGCACACACACACACACACATGCTGCTAGACATCCCTGCCTACAGAACTGCAGAAAACACACACACACACATACCACCTTCGCCTCTTTCTTTCACTCAAAGGTGACACGCTGGTGGGCTCTAGCCGTATCCTACCGTACCCTCGTTTTTCATCCTTGTCTCATCCCTCTATTTTCGCCCACTCGTCCTCCCACACACCTTCTCTCTCGTTCTAGCGTTCTCTCTGTCTCACTTTGGCTCTTTCTCTGTGTCTCTTGAGTGACAGTCAGAGAGGACTGTAGAGGCCAATTACTCTTCTGCTGTTTTGGTGAGTGTGTTATATAAAATGAGAGCAGCTTCTGCTGTCTGCGAGAAGCAGACATCTGTACTTCTATGAGTCTACAATCATCTCCTGCTCCTTGGATAAACTTTCTGGATCACTCTGGATGCCTATAATATTTATGTGTATTACTTTAGAATTAAAAGGGGTTGTATCTGATGTTTTGAGATGAAAGAATTATAATTAACTCTTTCCCTGCCAGCGTTTTTTTTTGTTTGTTTGTTTTGTATTTTTAATTTGCCAGCATTTTATTTATCATATTCACCAAACGTTCATATCCGGAAAATGTTGTTATATGATTATCTGAACAAGTAATATGTCAAAATGAAAAACAGAGCCTAGCTTCTTCCGTTCTTTTTTATCAACACTTGAATGCAAGTTTAATTACTTAGAACTTAAAACTTAAAAGGTTTAAAACTACATCTTAATCAGATTCAGAACAATAATAAAATCAACAGGATGGAGTAGATTTCTTCTAACAACACATCCAAAGCTTGCGCAAAGTTTCCTGACTCGACGTTTGATTTGGTAACGTTATGACAGTTTTGATTCACATGCTGTTTAATGTTTGATGATGGTGTTATTTTACTTACGCATGCACTTACATATGCAATCAGTTGTTTCTGCTTCTTCTTCACTGTGTTTTCATCCAGGGATTCAATATTCTTTCAGAAGATGCATAATAGCGCCATCTACTGTATACCAGAGAGAACACAGAAAGAAGAAAAATTGTCAATGGTGGTGGAAGAGTTAATACAAGGGTTTTTGAAGAATATTATCACTAGGGATCACAGAAAAAATCTGATTGAAAAATGTAAAAACAAATTATAATTTTCATTTTAGGACTGTCAAAGTTAGCATGCAATCTATATAAAAGATTGTAAAAAAAAAAAAAAAAAAAAAGAAGTAAATATATATATACTGACAATAAATTAATACTACATTTGCTATGTAATTATATTTATTATTTAATTAAATATGCTTATTGAATCTTTTATAAGTCACAGACACTTAGCTCCAGATTATCAGTAAATGTTTACCCAATAATGAAATGTCATAATTTACTCACCTTCATGTCGTTCCAAACCTGTATGACTTTCTTTCTTCTGTGGAACATATAAGAAATATTTTCAGTGGTATGAAAATTCATTAAAAGTGAATTGTGCTCATGCAAGCCTGCAGTAAAAACTTTTTGTTATAGAAGTCCATAAGTCTGTCATAGTCCATAAAGTCTGGGTGAAAGCCTTGTATTATTTCATGACTGCAGTCTTGTATTTTATAACTGTTTTGATGCATTTTGAGAGGATGGATTTACTTTATAGTCTCCATCAAAAGATCACTGCCTGCATACAACTCATATTTGGCATTTAGAAACTTGGGTCACCTGGTCAAGCTGAACTGATAAGGAGGAAATGGGATAGATATTATTATTCTTAAACACCAGAATAATTAATAAGCATAATGTGTGAAACCTATTGTTTTTGGCTGTGTGTAGCACCTGCAACTCTGCATTTAACTTTCTGAAGGATCCCAATGTTAGAAACCAGCAACATGTTTGTAAAACACTGCAATGTGTGTATTGTTTTGTAATCTGTCACAGTATAAGACGGTTTTTGCAGAGGTTGTTACCAAAGGAT
The DNA here is from genome assembly GCF_963082965.1 of Carassius carassius. NCBI lineage: Eukaryota > Metazoa > Chordata > Actinopteri > Cypriniformes > Cyprinidae > Carassius > Carassius carassius. The sequence goes on from NC_081769.1 coordinate 13,176,600, forward strand.
GGGACAGCTCAAACATTATCAAGCAGGAAAGAAAACTTGCCATATATGTTGCAAATCGCTTTAACTCATTTAGCATTTAAATGTACAAAGTAAAAAAAAAAAAGGTTTAATTGAAAACTACATTATGACTTTTTGTACAAAACCTTGACTTTTTGATAATTCTCAAATTAGATGAGGTAGCTTACATTTGAATTTGACTGATATCTGTAATTAGAGTAAATAGGCTCTGTAATGTAAATAAAGTAATTAGATCTTGTAAATGGCTCTGTCGCTAGGTTACTGCTAGATTGGTTGCTAGTGGCAGCAGCTGGCTGGATAAACCTGCGATCCTTCACTGTGTGAGAAACTCAGACAGGGTACACAACCGTAAAAACACTGGCTTCAGCCTGATCAAACACGAGAGCCCCTCTCTGGACTCTGATGCCAGGGATACCTCAGGGCTGTGTGTGCGCTTTTCTAGAAAAGTTCTTGTCAGGCTATTATTACGTTAGACCACTGTCTGTTTGTATGCTATGAGTTAGATCATAATTATATATGATGTTTGTGTTGTGGTAAAATGATAGTGTCGTGTTGGTTTGTGACAATGCATTCTCAATCAACACATATTAGGTTGTCTTTGTGTATAAGGCCCTCTTGATCCACAACCGTTTTTATCTTTTGTAATAGTTGTTTGTCCTGTGCAGCTAAACTGCTCGCTGTTCTTCAGAAAAATCCTCCAGTCCTGCACATTCGCAGGTTTTCTAGCATCTTCTGTATATTTGAACCCTTTCACAGTGACTGTATGATTTTGTGATCTATTTTTCCACACTATGGACTATTGAGGCACTCATACAACTATTAAAAATTGTGCATTTTTTTTTTTTTTTTACTGATGCTCACGAAGGAAACAATGCATTAAGAACAGGGGGTGTAAACTTTTGAACCGATATGTAAATAGTTCTTATTTTGTTTAAAGATTATTTTTTCATTTAGTACTGCCCTTCAGAAGCTAATGATTAATGATCGAACTCGAATGAAGAACAGGTGACGACTCGTTAATTAGAAAGTAACAAACGAGGAGCAGGAAACTAGAACAGAGGAACACAGGCCTTAGTAGAACCAAATGAAAACTAAACCAAAGCAGGCAGATTGTGACAATTAGTTTGTTTGTTTTTGAATGTCAAAATGTTTTTCTATTTAATTTATTTTAAATTAGTATCATTCATTATGTAATAAATAAAATATCCATAATATAGAACCTGCATTTTTCTTAATTAAAATTCAAACAGCGAGAAATTAACAGAGCACTTCATGTCCTAGGACCTAGATAGATGCGTAGAAGAAAGGATCAAATAAAGTTCAATAAAATTAGAAAAAAAGACAGTCTGCACACTTTTCCACACTTGAAAAACAATTCTTAATTTATTCTGTAACATTTCGGTCCCATGACCTTCATATTATATAACCGATGCAGGGTTTTTTCTGCACAGATTTCTGTGAACACTCTCTCTCTCTCCCTCTCTCTCTGTCTCTCAGAGATGTATCTTTATTTTATACACTATTTGTTGACAGGGTTGTGTATGTTATGAATAAATCACTGCTAAACTGTTTTTATGTGATACTCTTGCATATTAGCACGTTGTGTGTGTGTGTGTGTGTGTGTGTGTGTTGGCTCTTGTATCGTGTTCTCGGGGCCAGGGGGAACAGTAAGCAGATGGCACTGGCAGTTTGTGATGGCACTCACAGAGAGAGAAAAGAAAAAAAAGACACAAAGACATTTCTCACAGTGACCCACAGAAGCAGATTAATGAAAAAAAAAGAAAGGTTTCATATTCCATAAGTGACTTTTAGTGCAAATGCACCTTACAAATGAGCTTTATTCAGATTATGGAAATTGACCGTGACTTTAGGACTGTGCTTATGACACAGGAACAGCTAGAAACATCTCTTTCCTATTCAAACAGCTCTATATATCTCCTTGAGTTAAGTCCACCAAAAAAGTGTTGGCCTATTCTCAACAGACACAATATTCTGCCAGCTGCTGGTGCTTTTGGCAGCAAACAGAAGGATGTGAGGAGACAAGGATTGGATGGACGAGGAATGAAAAAAGGAAGGCTGAGCTCATTTGAAAGTAGTAGGCAAAGGGAGACAACACCTGGTTGTGGTGCCCTGCGTTTGTGTCACGACTTCTTTTGTGGTGTGCGTGCATATGATGTCATATTCCAGGCAGAAAGTGGCATCCCCTCGACAACATCAAACACCCCCTCCAAACCTCTGACATCATCTCAGAGACATCAAGATAATAAGGTGCGTTTGCGTATATGTGTGCGTGTGAAGGAGACAGGGAAAAGGGAGGGAAAAGAGGTGTGTGTTGTGGAAGGGTGGAGGGGACGGGTAAAGCATATATAGACACCTCATCCTTAGATATGAGATACTAATAACATACTCATCCAGCTCACGCAAACACACACTGACATACAAACAGCACTCGCTTTCAATCACATTCCTTCACACAGAGGAGGAAGAGAGAGGAGAGGAAAGACAGGGATGCTCTAAGCAGGTGCCAAAAACAGAGGGATGGAGGACTAAAGCATCCAGTCAGGTTTTAAAACCTCTTCGAACTATTAGTGGTGAGTAAAACAATTTGAAACGTTACCCGCGTATTTTCTTGTGTGAAACATGTTAATCAGTACTGATTTCTACTTTGAAAACTTAGTTTAACAACTATATTTGATTTACATCCGTATGCCTGCATTTCTTTAAAAATATGAAACACTAATGGAATTTTGCATGAACGTCATTGATTTCGAATGTTTTTCTGCACAGAATAAGGGTGCATTCCATGAAACCTGACAAGAACATGGCTGAAACAACAAATAAGAAATAACATAAGAATAGTAGTGATAGAAAATAAAGGATTTTTTTTTTTGTGACATTATTTTCATCACAGTTAAGGACTCCCTCAGTTTCTCATAATCGTAATGCTGAATCAAAGAAATAAAAATAAATATAAAGAAAATAATCATTATTCCTGTAATGTGTGTATGTACCGTGTATTGTTCTCTGCAGAATGCTGTTTTCTGTTTCTCTCTCCTTTATCTGTGTTTGAGTGTGTTCATCTAAATTTGTTTATCTGAATCTATCCATACCGACTCACATTAGCAGTGTATTTGGGGCCATTATCACTTGCACCATGCTGTGCTCCTCTGTATTTGTGGTGCTCGTGGTCCTTCTGGCCAATCCGGTGCCGGGCCACACCCGAACCCTTCACACCCCTGACAAAGCCATGCAGGTGGGTTCCTCACACCACTAGTCACATACATGTTTAAGTAGTAAATACAATGTAGCCTTATTCAATAAAAAAGAAATCTTGTCTCCACGATGCAGGTCATCGAGCAGTTCCTTGAGCGCTACAATGACCTTTTGACCCTTGATGATCTTGAGAACCTCACGAGTGACCAGTCAGAAGAGCCCTTGCAAACATTCAGCTCTGGGCTAAAAGTGGCAGAAAACCCCAAGTGGATTGACATACCTGTTCAGAGCGAGAATGCCTGGCTCCGCCTCTTGAAGGGGGCTTTGGCCAATCAGAAGCGAGCGCCACCTGACCGGTTGCGGAGGGGTTGGAACCGAGGCTGTTTTGGCCTGAAACTGGACCGGATCGGCTCTATGAGTGGCCTCGGCTGCTAATAATGAACTGAGAGACGGATCGAGACGATGAGATGACTGTTGTCCCGCTTAGCTCTAGGAAGAGGTCATTACCGAATTCTGGTCTGGTTTGGGACTAGTGAAAACTAGGTGGACAAATTCATTATATTGTGTATTTCAATAATACTTATTTTTACATTGGATTTGAAGTGACATGTTGTGTTGACTGTATTTGTATTTATTTCTTAATGACGGTAGTGGTGTTTACTGGTTCCTTGAGATGTAGATGAGATACAATCGTTTGATAATCTAAAGTAAAGTAAAGATCTTAAAATAATGTCTCAAATAGTCTCAAAATGCATGATTTATAGAACATATACTGCTCACCTTCTGTAGTTTTGGCATGAATAAAATTTCTTCCACGTCATGTTTCGTTTTGTTTTCTGCGTGTCTCATAATTGCGATACCTTCGAGTGTTTTTATTGTGCTTTTCTAGAGTCCCAGGTGCTTTTCTAAATCTGTGTGTTCTCCCACACACTGCAAATCCAGGAGTTCATGGGCTGCAAATATGCAAATGGTAGAATGTAACAGGATTCTCACAGTCCTAATCAGCTCCCATTGAACAAAGACTCGCAGGCTGTCTGACACACATCCACATTTTTCTGATGAGAAGTGGGCAGTCTGGCGTTTAGTGGTGGATAGATGTAGGATATTTCGTTTTTTAAGGAACTTAATAGTTGCTCATGGAAACATTTTATTGAACAATATGTTACTATTAACAAGTGAATTTGAACAGCATGTCTCTGCATAAGTGTTTCCTCTTCTAAAGCAGAGAAGGAGCTGGTAGTCTACATGCATCCACAACCACTGAATCATTTGGGAACTGCATGAAAATCCCTTTATTTCTTACCACTCAATCATGTGAAATGTGAAATGTTTATGTAGGCGTTAGGATTATATCTTGTGTGAAAAAAAAACATACTATGTTTAGGCACAAAATCTCAACTTGAAGATTTCATAGAATAGATATTCTCTCTAAGAACTGATGAGAGTTTTATCTTAAAATAATTTGGCAAATTAGTCTGTTATGATCTATGTCCTCTGTTCTGTCTTTTGTTTTTACTGTAATTTAATTAAGCTATGTCAAAGTGAGTATAAAGCAATGGTGTTTTGTATTTTTCAGTAATCCCTTGCTGCTTGTGCACATTTAGAAGACTACTGGGGTATATATGTGATGATTGTCAGTTTATATGAAGTTCTTTCTTCAATGGAACACAGATCAGTTCAAGTTTATTTGTATAGCGCTGTACAAGATACAAATCGTTGCAAAGCAACTTTACAGAATATTAGGTTTCTACAAAATATTTAATAGTAGCTTATCAGTGGTGGCTGTCAGTTAATGTACATATGGCAGTAATGTACGGACAAAAATCATTTAAAGATGTAATCCAACAGACTATGACCAGCAATTATTATATGTTGCACTTAAAATTTGGTAGTTCTGTATGTTGCTTCAGGGTTACGACATCTGAGGTCCTCTGAGGGGTGGACATCATCTCTTCTCAGATGTTCGGGGATCCAGACTGAAGCTTGTGCAAATTCTAGTTACCACCCGTGGTAAAAATAGAGAAAACAAATAGAGACATTATTAGTGTAGCTGCTGTTCCAACCAAGCAATATCAATTTGTTTAACAAAGGCAAAAAGAATATTGAATGCCTGTATAGTTCTGTTATCAATCTATGAGTATGTCATGGTGTCGAACACAGCACTAAGATCAAGTAAAACTAACAATGAGGTGCAGCCTTGGTCTGACGCAAGGAGCAAGTCATTTTTAATTTTAACAAGTGCAGTTTCTGTGCTATGTTGGGGCCTGAAACTTGTCTGAAATTCTTCATAGAGATCATAACACAGAAGATGTTATGTAGATTGTCCAAGATACTTCTTGCATTATAATGAAAGTGAATGGGCAACAGAAGTGTGCATAAGCCAACCAGAGAGAGAGAAAACTATAAAGTACCATAAAAGTAGTTCAAAGAACTTGTTTACATAATTAAACCACTTTAATTAACTTCCACTGTATAGAAAAAAGTTAACAATCTTATAAATAATTGACATGACTGTAACTTGAATGCCTTCCACTGTATTACAAAATATCCGAAGGCGCCTTATATAATCGATTTATTCCTACTAAAGCCACTTGTTTTCAAACTTTTTTATCAACAGAAACTAAAAGTGTCAATATATTTAATAAATGAGCCACAATTATTTTTGTGATTCCAGTTAAAAGAATTGCATAATAGTTCCTAATCATTATAATTACATTTTGCAATGAAATTTGAGTTAAAGATGTTTATAAAATAAAAACAATAAACAAAAAATACTCAGTTTACACTTTTTAGCTTATTTTTTTTACAATAAATTAATCAGAATCATTTTAAGTCATTCAGAAGCCCCCTATTGGGCCCCGGTCCCCTGGTTCAGAACTGGTTATTTAAAGGAGCATTCCCTAACTCTGATATAACTAAAATCAAACTTCAGACCTATATAGGAGTCACCATCCAATTTTCTGCCACTGTTTCCTATTATTACGTCCATATATTTGCCCATAGTAACACATTTGTATAAACTGCAAACCTAAAATAATGAAAATCAGCTCGAATGCATTATTTTATTTTGACCACAAGATAGCACTATATCCTAAGATAGCACTAGACTTGTCTGGGCAGTCTGCACTTCAGACAGCACAGGATACTGGACTCTGAGCTCCACCGCTATGCCACTTTATAGTTAATATATAACACCCTCACATACCAGCTAACAGAGCCGGTGAAGAATGATCCACAGAGTTTAAACAAACAGCTACTCATCAACAGAGTTCAACACATGAAGACCGGTCCGCAAATCTTCCAGCTGAAGAATCTGGAGTGAACATGGCAATGTGAGGTGACAGACGTGCTGTTTGTGTTTGTCAGGGTTACATTCAGAAGCCTTGTCTGATTCTGTCTGAATCATGTGAGTCAGTCATAACGGGTGAAGTGGATTGTGCAGGTCACTCCACAGGAGCACAAGCCGCAGTGGAAAGGGTGCAGGGTCAGCCTTCGAGTGTTTGAGTATTTTTAGTCTGACCCTGGCAAAGGTCCAACACATTCTCTCTGCTGGCTGGGGAGCAGACATACACTATTCTGAGGGGCTGTTACTGAGTGCTTTCAGTCTGTTTAAATGAGAAGAATTATTTAGAAGTTAATATTACATGCACATAAAACTATATACATTACAGTTACCCCATTTCATAAGGATGTTATGAAGATTAAAAAGTGAGCTGGCATTTTTAAAACTGTTACGCCCCACTTCAATATCCTGTGACAAGCTTTCTTTGGGCTTCTCTTCATCTCTGTGACCTCGGATCTATCAAAAGAAGCCAAAAGGTCAGGATGGCAGCAGTCACAGCAGTCCAAAATTGTCTGCAGTGCAATCTTAGATGATACTTAACACCATAGCTTTAAGTAAAAGGACAAGACTAATTCAATGCAAAGAAAAAAACAGGACACATATGTAGTTTTGTAAAGTTAAAAATCATATCTTGCAGCAAAAGTGCAGTTTTACTGTGGAACATTAGAACATTGCACTTTGACAGCTAATTGCTATAAAGCCAGAATTGTTTAGTTTTTTTTGCAATGATGGAGCACCTCATCTCCTGGACTGTGTTGGTGTTAATTACTTGTATAGCCCTGTGATTAATTGCAGACATGAGACAAAGAGTCAACTTCATTTAAATACTTAACCCTAACGCTAAATTTGATGAATAACAGAAAGATTATAATGTGATTAATCAAATGTACTTTATGATTAAATCCACTCCTGTAATTTAGAAACTAAGCAATTAATCTACCCTGTCACTCTCAAAAGGACTGTGCTTGTTTTAAAGGGACAGTTCACTCAAGTATGAAATTTCTGTCATCATTTACTTGTTTCAAACCTGTATGAGTTTCTTTCTTCAGTTAAACACAAAAAAAAGATATTCTGAAGAATGTGGGTAACCAAAAAGATGCAGGTAGCCATTGACTTCTATAGTATGGGCGGAAAATATTAGGGAAGTCAATGGGTACCAGAAATTGTTTGGTTACCCACATTCTTCAAAATATCTTTTGTGTTCAGCAAAAGAAAGTCATTAATACAGGCTTAGAACAACTTAAATATTACTAAATGATGACAGAATTGTCATTTTTAGGTGAACAACACCTTAAAATAGGGAACCATTGTAATCTCTAACCAGATTGTTCAGACATTAGTCTGCTTTTCCATTTGTTTATCATGCATTGTCATGCATGCAGATCTCTGGTAAGAGATTGTGCAGGAACAAAGGATTTGGATTTGCCAGGATTGTGGGATGCTGTAATGGCAGGGTGAAAGGGAAGGGTCATGGTCTTTCCTGTAAATGTCACACACTCACGATGAGGGCGATTTGATCCCCTGATTCATCCCACTCTCGGTCTGCGCCAGTTACTGTTAGAAGGTCAGAGTGGATAGACATGTTAAAATCAAATGTTCTTTTAAGAGAAAACCATTAGCAAGCACATTTTATCCAAAATGTCTTTTTGCCCGAATAAGTACACTTGCAAAAATGTGGAGTAACTGCACAGAGTTGTGATCTCAGCAAGTCTCTGACTGTCTGCTTTCCTTTATTTAGGAATGAACCTCCAGACTTTGTGTTGGTACTTAGATCATTAACAATGTATACTGTATATGAAACATTTCCTCCATGCCAAAAGATGCATTTTTAAAAGACTACTAATTATTACACTACAGCGCTTACTGAACAAATGCCTGGTCCTTAAATAAAAACATTAAGCTTGATCGTATGCACTGCTGATTTCCAACAGGAACAAAAGAAAACTTTAAATAAGTCAGTAGTTATATAATGTTTTAAAAAACCCGTAAAAAAGTTTTCTTTAGCTTGATTTCATTTGTTAGATTTTAAGTGATGCAGTTGTTTCATCCAATTTTCCCAATGCAACCTTGACATTCTAAGGGGGCGTGGTAATTATGGCCTAAAGTCCCAGGGGGCGTGGTCAACGCCGCCGCACCAGATATAAATTAACCTCATGCTCGTAATCAGTCTACTCACACCAAGTGTCAGCACGGACAGAGGCTTCTCACAAACGGTAAATTATTATTCATACACGATTCATAGCATATAGTGAGTTGTTTTCTTGTCTAAGTTCATAATACTCATGAAAGGTCCTTTATTGAAGTTATGAATTAAGTCTTTAATTTACATATGCATGGAATACACAGCTGAAAGTGTGGGAGAGGTTATTGTGACAATGCTGCATGAAAGCTGTTTGTTCAGAGCTATATAAAGACTTTACATAAAGTTTTAGGCCTTCAAAAGGCAAGTGCTTGAACTTGAGTTGTAATCTCTTGAACGTGAGTTTAAACTGATATGAGCTCCTCTCTTGATAACAGCTGCATGTTCACAAACTGTACTCTGTGCTTGATCCAATAATGACTGACGCAATGTAGTCAAATAACTGTATGTTTTTTGTTTTTCTATTCCCAGAGGACAAGAACAAATCAGGCATCATGGTTAAAGTTGGTATCAATGGGTAAGCCCTCAAAAATACAGATCAGTCTCTCACTGGCTGGGCTGTGTCTGCAATGAGAGACCCTCAGCATAAGCTGTGACCTTTCCAAAGCTTAGGGAGTTATGCAACTAGAAATGTGATCCTTAAGCTACATGTACAGGGCACATGCATCGTTCATGCACTTTATACACTTATTTATTTGCCAATTTGTAAATCTCCTGTAAATTTTTTTTTTTTGTCTGTGTTGTCTCTGTTTACTGGAAGCTTATGTCACTAAAACAAATTCCTTGTATGCGCAAGCATACTTGGCAATAAAGCTCTTTCTGATTCTGATGCACATTTAGCCCTGAATATTTCACTACAAGTTCAGTGCTTGACCTACTGTCTTGCAAAGTTAAGGTCCAGCTTACAGCAAACCTGTTTGGGTCAGCTGTGCAAGGTCTTTCACTTGAAGGTTTTGGCTTAATTTCCAAAAATTAATGTGTTAATGCATAATTGAACCATCTGTAGCTGCAGAACACTCACAGTGAATAGATCCTGAATGTAGCATGCTACTTGTATAAAAGAATCCTTGATTTCAGAAGTGTCTTAACATTGAAGTATACTTTTAAAAAGGAACTTTTTTTTTTTTCACTTGGACATAAAAAAAAAAAAAATTCCTGTTGAATTGTTTTTTTTTGTTTTTTTTTATGCTTGAACCATATTCCAAATCTGGTAACCGTATCAAGACTTCTAACTGCATTTAACAAATTTAAGCTATAATACAATAACTTGTTTCTAATTGATGTAGTAATTCAGTTTACACTGAAGTGTTAAAGTACACTTCAGTAACTGCATATTTAAGTGTACTTTTTCAAAAAGGTGTCTGTCATTCCTTTCTAGATCCCATTATAACATGCCACTTGAGTATCCTGAAGATTTAAAGTCAAACGGTCAACCTCATTTACCAGGAGCATTATCTACAGAAGTTTCTACTTTTTTAGCCCATTTCTCAGTCTTAACCGTCTTAATGCAAGTGTTTTGAAATTGTACTTCCACCATATCAGTATGTCTTATCAGTTTGTACTGTGATCTCCACTTTCATATTGACTTAATGGATAGCTGAAAGTGTTGCAATGGAAGAGGACTTCTATGGAGTCAGTCCTGCCTTTTATCTGTCTTGTGAGCATTGCTTGTGTTATAGGCACCAAAATGGCTCACAATGACAGCTGGAGGCCTACAGAAGTTCTTTATCACAGTCTGCTTGGCAGAGGGCAGGCCTTCTGAAGCTCTAGCAAAGTCAAGTGCTTTAGTAGTACCAGAACTAAACCGTACTAGACCATTCCTCAGGGTTTTGCTTTATTTTCTCTGGCACATATTGAAGGGTTGGATTTGGGAAGATGTAAACCTGCTATCTGTTTACTAGTAGGTCACAAGTGGGCCCAGTCACAGGGCTCATGCGGACGAGAAATGGTTTTATACTTGTTCAGAAATAGAACTTGTGCGCCATCTAGTGGCTGCTGCTGCGAGGAACTTGCTGTAGGTGTTTGCTTTTGTGCTTGACTGAATGTGGCTTTTCTGGGGGTTTTTAAAAGCACTCGGTTCACTTGGGTTTTTTTTTTTTTTTTTTTTTTTTTTTTGTGCACATTGAGTTTTAAAACTGTAGTAATGTAAAATTACAATGCACAACTTCTGTTAGATTTCAAAGTGTTATTTTACTCCTAAGTTTTAGGCAAACATTACTCCAGCCTTCAGTATCGCATGATACTTCAGAAATCTGCAGTCTTATTTGATATCATCCTCCATAATTGTATTTAAATCCGCACAGATTTGGCCGTATTGGGCGTCTGGTGACCCGTGCTGCTTTCCAGTCCAAGAAAGTAGAGATCGTGGCCATCAATGACCCATTCATTGACCTTGATTACATGGCAAGTTCCTAATTTTGGTTTCCTTCTGAGTGATGGTGGGCTGAATTTCCTTAGCCTTTAATACAGCTTACTTTAAAGTTTAGGTTTTTTCCTTAAATCTGACTTCCCTTTTGATTCTTCACAGGTTTACATGTTTAAGTATGACTCCACCCATGGAAAGTACAAGGGTGAGGTCAAAGCTGAAGGTGGCAAGCTGGTCATTGATGGTCAAGCTATCACCGTCTTCAGCGAGTGAGTGTCCCTGTCCCTACAAATACTGTGATGTATTCACTGCTACGCATTGAGATGTGAGATGACCTCCATCTGTGTCCACACAGGAGGGATCCAGCCAACATTAAATGGGGTGATGCAGGGGCTCAGTATGTTGTGGAGTCTACTGGTGTCTTCACCACCATCGAGAAGGCATCTGTATGTAGTCCTAGTCATTACATCAGTCATCAATGCTAATGTGCACTTGTGTCTGAACCTTTGCTCTCTCTTGCTAGGCTCACCTTAAGGGTGGTGCCAAGAGAGTCATCATCTCTGCCCCCAGTGCAGATGCCCCAATGTTTGTCATGGGTGTCAACCATGAGAAATATGATAATTCCCTTAGTGTTGTCAGGTAAGGATGTACACTTGTATGACATGTTAAATCGACAAACTTGGTGTGACCAGGAGGAGCCATTTAGTTAAGTAATATAAAATGTACAACATGAAATATGAGCTTATTAAATTGTTAGTAGTGTAGCGTATTGGACTTCTTGTTTGGGTTTTTATGGTAAAAGAACTTTGTCAATTTGAGTTTAACTTTCATTATAGACACTTTATCAATTGAATGAATTCAGTTTTACTTTAAGTTTTGGCATTCTCATATGTGCATGCTTTTTCTGTTTTATATTGTTGTGCTGCAGAGATATGCAGTCATGGCTAATATCCTGTAGGGGGTGTACTAAAGCAAACAGTTAAACTCAAGCATGTTAAGCCCAAACACTTCAAGTTAAACCCTGCATTTCATGCCAATGATTCCCTCTTTGTCACTGATTCCACGGGTCTGTCTGTTTACTAGCAATGCCTCCTGCACCACCAACTGCTTGGCTCCCTTGGCCAAGGTCATCCATGATAACTTTGTCATCGTTGAAGGTCTTATGGTAAGCTTAAACTGCCTTTCCAATCTCGCCAAAAAGCTTTTGGACCTAAATTTGATTGCAACCTGACATGATGCATCAAACAATTTATTCTGTTCCACTTCTGCTTATCAAGCCCTACACTTGGTTCTTATTGAAATGCATCGTTGATGCAAATAAACGAGATGCACATAGAGCTTTGGTTTTCTAATCTTTCACAGAATGTTAAGTCTCCCACTTCCCCTTTTTCAGAGCACTGTTCATGCTATCACAGCCACACAGAAGACCGTGGACGGGCCCTCAGGAAAACTGTGGAGGGATGGCCGCGGTGCCAGTCAGAACATTATCCCAGCCTCCACTGGGGCTGCCAAGGCTGTGGGCAAAGTCATTCCTGAGCTCAATGGGTCTGTAACACGTCTGTTAGATTGTATTCCATTCATTTTCCAGATTAGTTTTAAATTCCATTTCCATGAAAGTGCTCCCCTGTGCTGTTTTTAAAGGTCAGAGTTCAAAAAAGTTCAGAGTTTACCTAGGACAAGAATGCAATTAGTTTTTTTAGGACAACTTTGAAGGGTTTTGATCCACTTCCTGTAATTACTCAAAAGTGGAATGATCTGCTTGGGACTGGTTTTGTTTTTGCTTCTGCTTTCTGCTGTCCGAACATGCTCTGATGCTTGTTATTTCAGCAAGCTTACTGGTATGGCCTTCCGTGTCCCCACGCCCAATGTGTCTGTAGTGGATCTGACGGTCCGTCTTGAGAAACCTGTGAGTTTATCTGCAGAGTTGAATGAACTTTATTTCCCCTACAGCAGGACTGATTCATTCTGGGTGCAGTGTTGGTGAATTGACTGACCTGTTGGCTTAATCTCTCTTCTGCAGGCCAAGTATGATGAGATCAAGAAAGTGGTCAAGGCTGCGGCTGATGGACCCATGAAAGGCATTCTGGGATACACTGAGGACCAGGTATACATAGTTTATTTCAGTGTCGTGGACAGGGTTTTTCAGCAGCGTTTTATAACTTCCTGCTGTGTGCAGGTGGTATCCACTGACTTCAACGGGGATGTGCGTTCATCCATCTTTGATGCCGGTGCTGGCATTGCCCTCAACGATCACTTTGTCAAGCTGGTCACATGGTAAGATGCTGCTTCCCTTTCCTCCCCAATGTCAGAATTCCTGTGTCCTCTAGAATTCAGCTCTTGTTTTTTGTAAATGGCTTAATCCATTTGGTCACACTTTTGCTTTACTCGAACTACATTTTTCCAACTCCACTTGAAAGACCAGTTTGAGACTCGTAGTTTTGAATGACACATTTAATTCTTTTCCTTCCTGTAGGTATGACAATGAGTTTGGTTACAGCAACCGTGTATGTGACCTGATGGCACACATGGCATCCAAGGAGTAAATCTGACCCATTTGTTGTGGTTGACACGTGACCCACCGTTCTCCCATCTGGTTGGATGTTTGCACCACATGCCTGATTACATGCCTGACTTGAAGACCAATGTTATTTTTATATGAAAATACTCTGTTCTGTTGTGTGAGGTAAAAAATGGATGTTGACTTCAAAAGGATTTTCTGTCTGCTAACAACCTGTGACTGAATAAAGTCCTCTGTTTGTGAGAATTGGAAAGTGTTTTTCGTCTAAAAGTAGTGACCCATTTGGGGCAGACTTTTTTTTTTTTTTTTTTTTTTTTTCCTTAATTTGGAAGTTAAGGTAAACCATCATTGCCATGTCATGTTGTCATTAATCTTAAGTTGATTTCTTTGTCAGTTCTGTTATATTGATTGATTTGCATGTGCATTGTTCTAGTTATTTTAGAAGTGGTGTGGTTAATGTGCAAACTGAAGTGTTTCCCAAAGCAAAAGTGGATTTCAAATGAGTTAACTGGACATGTGCACTTAACTTTTTCAACGTTAAGTACAGCGTTATGCATTCACCACAGCCGTGCCAAACCAGTATTTATTGGGGTGGGCCAGTAAATTAGGGTGGAGATTTTAATGAGTAGTGGGGTAGCAAAGTTAGTGTTGGATGGAAACCTAACCGTATAAAGTTCATAAACTAGATGAGTGGTGAAAACTATGCATAACAGAAGTGCATTTTATTAGGTGTAAGAGCATATTGTAGATAAGTGGCTTATACTGAAATTTTCAACAACCTGCACAAGTTGTCCTTTGCTTTCTACATTCACCATATGAGTGCTTGAGAAAAACATTCGAGGGCTGTTTTAACCAGAGACTATAATGGTAATTTTAATAGTCCCGTGAAAGTAGGGATGTCTGCACCACCGATCAGAATCCAGTAGTAAAACTTGGGTTGCATGCACCAAAAATTCAGCCTATGTTTATAAAATATTATTTGGTGGTGTGTGAGATGGTTATTTTTATAGTTACCAATCTTTACAGTAATGGTTGGAAAAAGTCTACTGAGGTTCCTATGCATTATGTCCTATAAAAACTAAAATCTAGAGAACAGAACATGCGAGTTACCAGAGACAGTTTTAAACTGCTTGTGTGATGCTGTAAGTTTGAACATTAATAAGGTTTATAAATATATAGTGTGAATCACTGAGGGGAAAAAAATAGATTAAGTTGACCCCCTATTTTAAGTGTGAAAAGCCCTATTTAGTCAAATGACATCACTGTTCATGAGAATATGAGACCGTACTTTGATAGTCCACTTTAGACATTATACCATAAGTAACTTTGCAAATACTTGTCAACTATCAGTCATATTAGACTATATGCAGAATATCTGTTTGCACTTTATTTTGATGGTCCGCCAATAGAGAAACTTTGCAAGTACGTCAACTTTTTCTGCTAACCCTAACCTAAAATCTAATAAAAAGTTATTTGACATGCATTTGCCAAGTCATTGATAGTTGGTAGCATGTCTAAAGTGGATTGTCAAAAGTGCAACCACATGATTTGATTGACAGGAAAGTTTCTGTTAGATACGATCTGCTGGTAATAGTTATGAAATATTCTAACCTCCCACTGTTTTTAGTTAAATACAGTGTCACTTTGAAACTGCTCTCAATTAAGCGCTCTGTTGCAAGCTCCCTGACTCACTCTTTTAGTTCAATACTCAGTCCATTTGTGGATCGGGGGCAGTTTTCCATGAATAATGTAACCTGACAAAGACATGCCATTATTTCAGCTGATGGGCCTTTATGAAATATGTCTATCAATGTTATTGATGTTTTAGTCAAAGACCAATGGACATATTTCAGCATTAATGCACTGCATTATCAAGGCACAGATTTACCAATGATGAGCATGGTGCTTAATGCTAAAAAAAAGTATATACATATATCACTCAAAAGTGTATAACAATAGAGTTGACATTTTCTAAAATAATGCAATCTTAAACTGTTGTTTATGACCTTAGGTTCCAAACTATCATCTTATTACAAAATCCGTGTTGCATAGACTCGTGGTTTAGCCTTAAAACATTAGACTTATGGCACAGCGTGTCCTTGCATTTACTGTATGTGTGTTTAAAGCTGTTCAATTCTGTTGATAAGAATGAGGACAGAGGATTAAGAGACTTTAGTTGTTAGGTTGCACATTTACTCTGACCTCGGCCTCTTTCTCTTAAACACAGAATATATCACTGGGATTTATTAATCTTATAGCACCAACGAGTGTTGCCTTAACCGTTTGTTCATCTCAATAAAACATCATGTACGGCTCCTGTTGTCTATAAATACTAACTTTGACTGTCCTCTAATCCCAGAGGTGTGTTAGGAGTGCAAAAGGGATGAGAGGAAGGTAGAGATGTGGATAAAGAGGGAGGTGGGAGTTCAAAAGTATGGGAGGGTTAGTGTGCATGAATCCTGATGGTCCTCTGGCAGACTGACCAAAGCCGAATTGATTCGCTCCTCCCGTATAAACAGAGAGCAACAGGAACAAAAGAGGCTTAAGACTGAAAAGCAAGCATTTCACTTTGAGATTAAGAGACAGTGGCAGACTGAAAACACAGAGAGACAAACACAGAAGAGGTGGACTGACAGAGGAAGGTGAGTGAAAAACTTTCACTTTGTTCTTTGCTCAGATGTGCCTCTGTGGAAATATTTCATTTGACGCTCACATTTAAAGCTGAATTGTACTTACACAGCTGTATTTTTTTCTCATATAAGTTGGCATTTCATGTGTCCAACATTTTAAAGTTGAATGGATTATTTATATATTATATATATTATGTATAGCAGCATCATTATGTCTCAGTCTTTCTCGTTTCCTTTCTGTCTGGTTCTCTGTTATTAGTTAATGTCTAAGAGAATGAATGGCTCGTGGATGGGGTCTATCTCTGTCCCGTCCTCCATCCCTCACGCCTTCCACTCACAGCTGTCTTCATCTGCTGACCTCAGCATAGCCATCTTACTCATCATCACAGGTCAGTTATTCATCTTTTATGAAATTATTGTTTATTACATAGAGGAGTTCAGTGGGGTCCAAATTTATAAAGACCACTATTGAAGATGCTTTTGTTTAAGAGATGAATTATTAAGTAGTAAAAACCAACATATGTCAAGGTTTCTTTTTTTTTTCATGGGAGTCTGCTCTGTTTATTCAGCCAAGACTTGAACTGCAATCACAACCTATGCAATCTAAAGACACTTGTCCTCTACAATCAATACACTGCTGTGCTGATTTGCACAATAAATACAACTGCTATTACAGAGTCCTTTAAAAACTGCAGTGCAGCAAGAGGTGCTCATATGCATCAGTGTGTGTGTTTGACCAAATCAATATTTTTAGCTCCTTGCAAAAAAAATAAATAAAAAAATAAATAATTTTATTGGATGTAGAGCATAAATGGCTCTAAATAAATAAAACAAACAAACAAACACTGGTGCACTGGTTGACTATAAGTAATCTTACTATTAAATTACATGTTAGCTACTGTAGGAAAATATAGTTAGAGTTATAAAAATATGTTTACAGTACTGAAATATATTAAAACTCTCACTGTAGTTAAGTACAGGTATTGCCCCATTAAAAATTTCAACACGTAAAAAGTTTTTAAAAGTCAAAAAAGAAATAGAAATTGGTTATTTGAATGACTACAATTTAGCTTGCTATTTAAAATACATCTACATTTTACTTTTAAAAGCAATACTGCAACATTACAAACATTTTCATATATTTTTAATATTAAAATTTTACATTTAACATTTGATTTATAGTGATATGTGGCCAAAATGATTAGAGCACTAGTACGGCAGCTAAAAATGGTTATTTCTATCTTTTGCTGTAGTGTGTCAGTAGGAAATATCAGTTTACATTTCCAAACATTCATTTTGCCATTTAATTGTAATAATCCAGTGATTAAAAAAAAATATTTCTGACATTATTTTTTGGACAGCATCCTCGTTTTATAGCATATAAACACAAGTGCCTAAAAGCTTTGCAAGTATTTATTGAAGCATGTTGGAGACATTGCCACAGTTCTTCTGGATTTATCTATTATCTATTTTTTAAGTTAATGCAAAAGTGAGTAACACTGTCTATATTTATATTAGCCATTCATTTAAAAATAAAAAATAAAATAATGAATATATATATATACAAATTTTCTTCCTGGAACAGTAGTATAAAACAAAAAGCAACTGTGCAAATTTAGAACCCATCACAAACCGTCCCACCCCTGGCTTCAAAATAAAGAAAAATAAATAATAATAAATAAAATAAACAACAATAATACAAATTAATTAAGTAATATTGATACATAAATAACAATAGAATCATTTTTGAAAAGATGACACAAAATTAAAAACTGAAAGCCATAAATGTACAGTTTTTACATTAGATCCATGTATACGAGAAGTTCGTCTGTCCATTGTGTGAGGAGGATTCCAGCGGTTGACTAATGAATACCATTTTGAATACAGTTTTTGGTTGTGATATATATGATCAATATCTCTCTCTGTCTATCTCAGGTGCGGTGTCGGTGGTTGGGAATGGACTGGTGTTGCTGGTTTACGGACAGAGGAGAAAGAAGCTCAGAGCGCACGAGCTGATGACCATCAATCTGGCCGTGTGTGATTTCGGCTACAGCCTGCTGGGGGCGCCATGTATCATCATCTCAAGGTACCAGCACTGCACTGACTGCGACTGCTTTAGACAGAGCGTGATTCTGAACATGTATTTTGAAGGGTAAGATTAAGTTTGCTTGGCCTGCCAGTGTACATTACAAGTTATAAAATCTCCCTTTAAGCTTATATTTGAATGCATCAGTCACTCTTGTGATTATCCCTCCAATATCTCTTGGAGTTTGTGAGAGTTAGTCAAGACCAGAGGATTGTGTTGGTTAAGAAAGAAGATTGACAGTCCGAGTATAAGCCATTGATGATGATATTACATAATGCAGAACATAAACGCAGACTATATTATAGATCTGATTTGACTTTAGAGGGGATTTAAAATTGAACAGACATTTGGTCAAAATACTTTTGATGTGCTCTTGAAGCTTTATTTATTTTTACTTTTTAAATTCATTCGCTTATACTACTCAGAAGGGCAGAAAAAGATTTATGTGGGGGAAAAAATCCTTTGAAATCTCAAGCCACTATGTGTTTCATGGTACTGAGAGTGCATTCTCAAGGGGCTAAAAGGGTTTCACTTTTATATAGCTGAAAGTATTCTTTTTTACCCACAAACCACCAAAACATGCCCTCAGATGGAGGATGCTTTGTGAAAAAGAAGAAATGCATTTGTGAAGAAAAACAACATAAATAACATCGTTTTGGATTCTGAAAAGCCAAGTGTGAGATATATATATATATACATACAAGAAGAAATTGGTAAGGTTCAGTCTTATAGAAAATACGTTTTAGTATATTAAATGTGTAGTTATTTTAAGTTATTTTTGGATTTGCTGTGCTCAGTATTTCGCTTCTGCTCTTAACTGTTCTCTCTCTCTCTCTCTCTCTTGTCTCTCTTAGTCTGTCGCATGCATGTATTTTTGGGGAAACAGGATGTATGTGGTATGGTTTTCAGGGCTTTGTTTTTGGCATTGGGTCTCTCATCACTACCTGCCTTATCTCACTCGACCGCTGCTTCAAGATCTGTAGCTTTCAGTATGGTAATTTTTATCCACTGAATTTTTGTTGTTTTATTTTATTATTTTATATGCAAATGAGTTCAAATATAGGCCTACCCAGTCATTCATTTCCATCAGGTGTTACTGATGAAAGTACAGAATTGGGTTATTCTTGCTGGACAAATAATTAGCACGATCACTGAGGGAAATCAATTTCCCCATAATCTGATGCCCCTTTTCCTGAAGAATTTTACACTTTAACCCCAAATAAGAGCACATATAAAATAAATAATATCATTGTCTTAGTACATAGTATTAATATTGCTGATTGATTTTTATGATGTGTAATCTACATTGTACATACATTGCAATTATATTAAATGAACTAAATAATTTTGATCAGCTTAGTCAAGAACGAGTTTCAATTGAAACTGCCTGTTTAAAAAAAAATCAGACATGAAAAACATTTTAAATCTCAAACTTTTTTCGTTGCAAATTTCTCATAAAATCATTCAACAGCACTTGTTTTTTCTCAGGCAAATAAAGAAAAAAGCACGTGCTGAGCAAATGAGATCACTCAAGCTGGTTTGTGGTTGAATACATTTATTGCATTATTTGCATTATTACAGTTTGCCTTCCTACTTGAAAGTATATTATGTCATTGCACAAGATCAGAGATAATAGTTGTCATTTATGAATATCTAGTGCACGGCATAGATTTCTA
Organism: Carassius carassius; assembly: GCF_963082965.1. Classification (NCBI taxonomy): domain Eukaryota; kingdom Metazoa; phylum Chordata; class Actinopteri; order Cypriniformes; family Cyprinidae; genus Carassius; species Carassius carassius. The sequence goes on from NC_081769.1 coordinate 13,196,589, forward strand.
ATTCTGATGGACTGCATATCTTTCTCTCAGCTAACAGAATCAGGCTGTGACAGCTGAGATAATAATACCCGGCTAGTATATTTCAGTCCCAGGAACTATGGAGCCATCAAGTAAGCTTTTAGATGTTCTCTAATGTACTTGTTCCTTTGTCTCAGGTCAGTGGATTGAGAAAAAACATGCCTCTCTGTGTGTGGCTCTGGTGTGGATCTATACATTATTCTGGGCCTTACTTCCTGTGATTGGCTTTGGTAGTTACGGCCCAGAACCATTTGGAACCAGCTGCACCATAAACTGGTAATGAACCGTAACCATTAGTAACACTTGTAAATGAGTCACTGACCAATTCCCTAAAGATTGGTTGGTGTTTTCAGAGTGCATTCTCAAGAGACAAGTATAGCGTTCACTGTCAAGCAGCTGAACCTTATTTTACCAACAAACCACTGTAACATCCACAAATCACAGATGTTGCTGTGTTCATGCATTGGTTCCTGTGGCCACAGGTGGAGAATGAAGTCTTCACT